>NW_016107951.1:554571-583094 GCF_001604975.1 Cebus imitator | reverse complement strand
AAAAAAAAAAAAAAAAAAAGATCATTGTATTTACGAACATACTAAACAAAGGGGAAAGGGATACTGCCTTATAAAATGAAATGATGAATTTATAGCTTTCCATTAGACTTTTCAAAAGGTGCCCACTCACGTCACTTTAAATTAAATGTCATATTTATGTGTAGTTTTATACTCCCTGAAGTCTAATTGGTTTCAATTTTATTCACATAATAATAAATTTGTTTTGGTGATATAAAAGACTTTTTAGAACTTGACCATACCCTTTTTACTGATTTTCTTCTGTTCTTTAATTTACTTAATTTCTTTACTTAAATTTTAATATTAGCATTTTTTATTTTATAAGTTGGTTGGTTAGATCAATAATTCCTAATTTCTTTTATATCATGGCATACCTAGAAAATGATATATACATGCAGTACATGAAGGGCAGTGGATAAAGACACTTGCTTTCAGATGCTCCTGCCTCTCATACTTTTATCAGAACACCCTGAAGCTGGAGGAAATTGCAATCTGCTCACACTCACACATGTAACTCATCCACATTGGTTGGAATGCACTGAAGTTTGGATGGACACCCGTGTTGTTTAGCAAGAATCGTGATGGTGTTTTGATAGACCACATAACAAAAATGTCAACTTGCTCAAGAAATAGTTGCAAGTGATCATGTGGAGATCTTGAAACCTGTTATATAGCCAACTCAGAACAACCTACAGTCATTGTTGAGAACATGACTGAAAGCACATGCTTTATTGATGAAGACTCAGGAGTCTTTGATTGGATATTATAAATACTGCAATCCAATTTTTTCATTTTGGAAATGAGAATGCTTGAGACAAGGAAATTGCATGTCTTGACTAGAAAGTAAAAGTCTTGAATAGAGGTTAAATGACTGGACCGTAAGCCTTTTGAAATCAGGGACATTTTTCTGTTTTGTTAATTACTGTATTTCATTGCCTGATAGAGTACATAGCACATGGCAGAAGATTCATAAAATTTTATTGAGTGGATGAATGAATGAATGTATTGTCCAGGGACACACAGCTAGTGGGAGAGCCAAAATGAGAATTAAAATCTTCCATCTTCAGGCTCAGTGCTTTGATCCACTGTGTACAATGCTGAATGTCACATAGTTATCAATGTTCTATGAATAATTCATTGTGTGGCACAAGGCACAAAAGGTAATGGATACATTCTAGAATTGACTGTTTTAAGAATTTACCTTTCTTCTGTATTGTAGTAGTTCCTGACCATCATATTCATAAATAGAAAATAAAATATTTATATCGCCATCAAGCTTATAGTTATCTTAACAGATTTCTGTAAATATAGGTAATTTAATAAACAACAAAATGTGTCTTATATAAGCTATTACAATTTTATTTTCTCTTCAGTAGTTAGTGTTTTTTAAATTTTCTTCAGTGGTTGAATATATTCAGGTTTATATTTATTTCCCATTAATTAGATGGTAAAAGATAAAGCTTTCAATGAAACAGTGTGTCCTGTTTGCAGGCAGTGGAAATCAGAGAAACACTGTTCCTGAAAGCTTCTGTCACTCAAGAATCCATGAAACATTCATGAACTTCACATCAGGTAAAGGTGTCGTTGTTTACATATTTGCAGTTTTGCATATGCATGCCATCAACAAGATTTCACAAATGTTTATGATCCTATGACCATGTTCATTATAAATTCCCATGTAGATACTCATGGAATTTTTGCCTAACATGTTATTAGTTCATGACTCTTTTTTCATGATAATTTATAGCAATCAAATTGGGAGAAGAAAGCTAAATTGGATTATTAATTATAATGAAATTCAGTATGAACATTTCTATAAACTATGGCCAGCAACTTGATAGATGAATGTCAGTCACACTATTCTCCCTTTCATTGTTTCTCCAGCCAGGCTGTAGTGTTTACAAAGCAGACATGAAATTTGAGAGTTAGCAATTGCCACATTGTCTGTGATTTTTTAGATACTATGAAAAAAGGAAAGATTACAGAGTTTAGATTAAGGGAAAAACTTGAATGATTTAAGTTTTAAAAATGCTTTGTTCTGAAAACTGTGACTCAGTACGTCTGTGGTTAATACTAGTGAAAGAGTCTGTATTGCGTTATGAAAGGATGATTTATTCCCATACAGAGAAGGGTACATTGATTAATATGAGTTCATATTTAATGACTTAGAATAAAGTGCCAAAAACCCCTAGTTTTGTCATTTGGCAAGGTTTTGGTTGGCATAGCAGAGACAGTGTATCATGTGTTTAGCTAATCACTTAGTCTTTCAGTACATACTTACAGGCAAAATAGAGACATGCAGGCAACATGGTTCTAGAAATGAGCAAATTTTAAGCTTGTTATGCAAATGTAACAAATGGTTCCTGCATAGAAGTTGAGCAAATAATTGGTACTTTTGTGTTTAAAATATATTAGTAACTTAAGACATAGAGGCATACTTATAAAACTAATCAACATTCACCTAGTCATATAATCTAAAGAGAATCAGAATTCAGAAAAGTCTCTGATATGGTTTGGTTGTGTCTCTACCCAAATCTCATCTTGAATTGTAGCTCCCATAATTCCCATGTGTTGTGAGATGGACCCAGTGGGAGATAATTGAATCTACCACTGGGGAGATTATTCCATACTGTTTTTATGGGGCAGTTTCTTCCATACTGTTTTCATGGTAGTGAAGAAGTCTCATGAAATCTGGTGGTTTTATAAGGGGTTTTCCCTTTAGCTTAGCTCTCATTCTCTCTTGCCTGTCACCATATAGGATGTGCCTTTTACCTTCTGCCATGATTGCGAGGCCTCCCCAGCCATGTGGAACTGTGAGTCCCTTAAACCTCTTCTTCTTTATAAATTACCCAGTCGCAGCTATGTCTTAATCAGCAGTGTGAAAATAATCTAATATAGTAAATTGGCACCAGGTAGTGGGGAACTGCTGTGAAGATACCAAAAAATATAGAAGCAACTTTGTAACTGGGTAATGAACAGAGTTTGGAACAGTTTGTGTGACTCATAAGAAGACAGGAAAATGTAGGAAAGTTTGGAAACTCCTAGGGACTTGTTCAATGGCTTGAACAAAATGCTGATAATGGTATAGACAATGAAATGCAGGCTAAGGTGTTCTCAGATGGTGATGAGGAACTTGTTGGGAACTGGAGTAAAGGTGACTCTTGATATGCTTTAGCAAAGAGATTGTTGGTATTTTGCCCCTGCCTTAGAGATTTGTAGAACTTTGAACTCGAGACAGATGATCTAGGGTATCTGGTGGAAGAAATTTTTAAGCAGCAAAGCATTCAAAAGGTTACTTGGGTGCTGTTAAAAACATTCAATTTTAAAAGGGAAACAGAGCATAAAAGTTTGGAAAGTTTGTGGCCTGATGATATGATAGAAAATAAAAACCCATTTTCTGAGGAGAAATTCAAGCTTCCTGTAGAAATTTGCATAAGTAATGGAGAGCCACATGTTAACCACTAAGACAAGGGGAAAACGTCTCCTCAAAGAGCATGTTAGAGACCTTTGCAGCAGCCCCTCCCATCACAGGCTCAGAGGCCTAGGAGGGAAAATTGGTTTCCTGGGCTGGGCCCAGGGCCTCCCTGCTATGTGCAGCCTAGGGACTTGGTGCCCTGTGTCCCAGCCATTCTAGCCATGGCTAAACGGAGTGAAGGTATAGCTCGGGCTGTGGCTTCGCAGGGTGCAAGCCCTAAGCCTTGGCCGCTTCCATGTGGTGTTGAGCCTGCATATGCACAGAAGTCAAGAATTGAGGTTTGGGAACCTCTGCCTAGATTTCAGAGGATGTATGGAAACAATTGAATGTCTAGGAAGAAGTTTGCTGCAGTGACAGGGCACTCATGGAGAATATCTGCTAGAGCAGTACCAAAGGGAAATGTGGGAAGGGAAGCCCCCACAGAGTCCCCACTGGGGCACTGCCTAGTGGAGCTGTGAGGGGAAAGCCATGGTCCCCCAGACCCCAGAACAGTAGATCCACTGATAGCTTGTACTGTGCACCTTGAAAAGCCATAGACACTCAAATAGACAAATCCATACAGATAGTAAGTAGATTACAGATTGCCAAGGGGTGAGGGATATGGGGAATGGGAAGTGACTACTAATTAATGGTTTCTTTTTGGAGTACCAAAAATATCTTGGAAGTAGATAATGGTGAAAGTTGCACAGCTTTGTCAATATGTTAGGTTGGTGCAAGAGTAATTACAGTTTTTGCCATTAAATGTCTATTCTAGACATTTCATATAAATATTTTCTCATGTAATTCAGTCTAATATTTCCAAGTATTTCCAATTTTAGAGACTGTATTAGTCTGTTTTCACACTGCTAATTAAGATATACCTGAGATAGAATAATTTATAAAGAAAAAGGGTCTTAATGGACTCACAGTTTCACTCTTAATGGCAAAAAACATAAGTACTTTTGCACCAAACTATACTAAAACCATTTAACTGTGTACTTCAAAAGAGAATGATATGGTTTGTGAATTATATGTCAAAAAATTAAAATGACATTTATGGTTAATAATCTGGGAATAGAAGAAAAAAATGACAAAGAACAGAAGGAAAGGAACACAATAAGAATTTTCATTTTGCACAGGTGAAATTCTAGTTGCGTTCTCATCAACTCATGCATTAAAAAAAGAAAGTAGAAGTATATTATCTTCATTATTATTTAGCATTGCTTTAGATATTCTGACTAGAATATATATTGGAACATTCTAACTTAATTTACAAATTGTATACTGGGAAACTAAATATAATGTTATTAATATATTTGGTGCAGATAATTTGATTGCCTGTATAGGACACACAATTCAAAATGAAAACAATTTGATTTGAAATAATTCAGTAAGGGGCTGGATAAGAAGTAATTGTTAAAAATAATAGTTTTCCTATGCATTATCAAGAAACAAACATAACCTACTATGAAAAAGATAATTGCTCATTAATAATAATCTAAATTATAAAATACTTAGGAGTTCTAGACATAAGATACGTTCAAAGATAAAGATGTCTCAGAGATTACATAATTGTAGGAAATTGAAAATAACTTCTAAAGAAGAAATACAAATTACTAATAGACATACACAAATATTCAAATTAGTACTGAAAGAAACTAATTTGAATTGCAAGAATTCAAACTAGCACTGAAAGAAATTAAAAAGTAAATAACAATAAGATAGTACTGGCTAATATTAACAAGCCTAATAATAGCTAGTGTTTAAATGGTAGCTGAGAAATGGGCTTTTCTGTTCATTGACTCATGACTGGGGTCTGAATTTCCATTGTTTCTGAGTGACAATTTGCCAATATCTATCAAAAGCCTTAAAAATGTGTATAAATTTTGACCCAGTAATCACTGTATTCAGAATGTATCCCAGGGAAATAATTGCACTAATATAAATAATCAGAAATGTACAGACTGTTTTGCAGTATTTTTTTCAAATGGTGAAAATTTTAAACAATGTTAAGTAGCATAAATGAGTTAAAGCTGCGATGACAGTATGTTCCAAAACTAGCCATCACAATATTTCCAGCCTCATATACTCATTCTCAACCTTACCACACTCCCATTTAGAGTTTGAGTCTATTTTTCTTCCCCTTGAATCTGGGCAGGACTTTGTGACTCACTCCCTCAATGAAGAGAATATAATGAAAGTGACATTGGATTATTTTAAAACTAGGTCATAAAAGGCAAAATGATTTCCACTGGGCTCTCTCTTTTTTGGGATATTTCTCCTTTGAAACCCAGGTACCACATTGTGAAAAGACCCACGTGATGTGGCAAGGTCACAAGTAGGTATTGTAACAGACATCCCCAGCTTAGGTTCCTGCCAACAGCTAGCATCTGCTAGTCATATGAGAGAATGAGATTTCAGAAGATTTCAGCCTCCGTTCTATTTTTTTTTTAAATTTTTCTAAGGCTACAGGACAAGCACTAGGATTCCACTAGAGAACAGAGAAGGTGGGGAGTGTGTTGACACTGTGGATTTCTCCACAACTGATTCCAGTCTCCACTCTTTAAGCCACTACAACTAGTTTTCAGTAAAACAGAGAGAAGTTGCTGTGTCTGCAAAATTGCAGAATTATGAGCAGTATAAATGTTGTTAAGTCACTACATTTTGAAGTGGTTTATTACCCAGCCATAGTAAATAAAATAATAACACATGTAAAAATGAAATTATTTAGGCAATTTTAAATGAAAATATAGGCGAATAATATTTTTATAGCATTTACAGAAAATGACAAGTACATAAGAATATAAATAATTACATTTTGTGTATCTGCACACAAAAATACACATAAATACCCAACAGCCATTGTATGTATGTACATAAAAACATATTGATAAAATGTATACCAACATGTCAAGAGTGATTACCTTCAAATGTTTGGAATAGAGGGATGATGTATACTTAATTTTTTTGCTTGCTCATCTTCCTTATCTTGCCATATTTTCTAATTTTTCTGCAAGTGGACATTGATCATTTGTTCAGTAGGGACTAAATAAACTTGGACTTAAATTAAAAATCAACTTATGAAGCACAAAATAGGAACCTTGCTCAATGGCTGTTCATCAAAAAGACAGGTGTTTTAGTTGATTGCAAGTTCAAAGCCAGCCAAAAGTGTGTTGTAACTGCCAAAATGTTAATACAAACTTAGGTAGCAATAAAATAATTTCAATGTCCAGAGAAACAGAGGCATAGTTCTACTATAGGACACATTGAATAGATCACACTTTGAGGCACCATCTTTAAAGAAGGACGGGAACTGGGTTTCTTCCAGGAGGCTGCCCAGGATGGTGGTAAGATCTGTAATGGAGTTATCGAAAAACAATGAAAACAACAGAGAATTCTGTTGGGAAAGAGAAAGCCTAACAGAGAGAGAGAGAGAGGGACAGAGAGAGAGAGAGAGAGAAAGAGAGAGAGATGCAGACAGAGGCAGACATGGAAATGTGGTTAGTCTTCATCTGCATAATTTCAGAGAATCGAATGGTAAATGAAAACCTCAAAGAGACAGATTTGGCTTAGCCTAACATAATACTTCCAATTAAATTTAGCTATTCAACAATTGGTAGAAGAGCCACAGAGCATAATGAGTCCTTGTTTCTGGTGTTCTTGAGATTCCCAGATGTCAGGATGTTTAGAGAACAATGTCTTTCATGGACGGTTTAGCCAGATATATTTAAAATCCTGTTCCTGACAAAATCTACAAAAGTCTCTATCATAGGATCAGAGTTGCAACAGTATACTATCTGGGTAGTGCCCTGTAAAGTCTCTCCTTAGCATACCTTTCCCTAAATGCCTGATTTTCTGAATCCGCAGTCTTTGCTAATTAGCACAGAAGAGCTAAGGTTGGCAGTGATTTTCTGAAAATTAAAGACTCATATTCCTGAAGATGATATGTATCTTAATTAAGTCTCCTCATTAAAACTCCCAGCTTTGATCATCAGTGTCTGTCTTTACACAGCATGTAGTAGACTGTTGCCCATTTCTTATGTAGTTTGATTAATATAGACAGCTTGTCTTAGTTCAGCCCCACAAAGTAACTTTTTAGGCTTTGTGGTCCAAATGGACTTGAACATAGATCGGCTTCTTATGTATTTTCTTAAAGTGGGCTTCCTGACATACCTGAAACTCTGTTTGGATGTTCATATGGGATTTCATCAAGTTGTTTGAAGGAAAAAGATATATTTTTATCTTTTTCTAGTAACAGTTATTAGGAACTGATTTAAACATAGCATTTGGAAGGACAATGACATACTCTATGAGTTTTGTTGGGAGCCATGTAGTATTTCTATCACGCAAATCCTCACCTCTGGTTTCGCCCTCTCTTCAGATATAGCTAGCATGAGTGGATTTCAGGTAGGGTTCACATTCACAATGAAACTTCCCGCTTTACTTTACTGAGACATAGACACAGATTTCTGAACCAATAATAGCTGAGACAATTGGTCCTGCACCTCTCTTTCCACTTCTTTTTGGTCTTAAAAACAATGACTCTAGAGGTGTTATGAAATTAACAGCACACTCCCATAAAATATATAGTCCTATTAGTTTTACTTTTGTCTGGATGCCTTCAAATATCTGGACCCAGAATGTGGCATTGCATCAGAAGACAATCTTATGGTATCTAGAAAATGATTGTTTGATTTCTAAACTGTACCTAAAATAAATTTGGATAATTCTTAATACTATAATTTAATTCAAGTCTTATATAAACGATGGGAGAGAAACTCTGTGTCTAATATTAAGGAGAAAATCAAGAAAATAGATAATTAAATATTTTATTTATTGGAAACAATGTATATATAACAAAATAACTTAAAGCATTTGCTGTTGAAATTTAAAAAGACAATTTCCCATTTACAAATACATAAGAATAGAAGCAAAGAAAGATAAGAGCTGTATATATGTACACTAATAATTTGAAAAGCCATTTGAGCAGAACATCACAGTGCAAAGTATGTTCAGATGATCTGCACCATTTACTGCCAATCGAGATGTAAATCACATTCATACAGAATTATTTTAAATTAAGGATAATGCATATACAGCTAACTGTTGCAACACTAGTTGTGAAAAAACCTCAAATACTTGGCAAATTGGTGAAATGTCCTTTTTCTTGCAGGAAGATTCATATAATATTATGTGGGAGAGGAAGGATTGCATTATTACTTCTTTGCCTCCTTGAATGAGATCCAGTCAATTGAACTTAACAGTTAAGTCTCGCTAGTGACTTTTGTTCATGTGGTTGACAACCCCTGAGTACTATTACTTTATATTGATTTAGCAGCAAGTAAATATTCATCTTATTGACAGATCTGAATTGGACATGGAAACAAAAACAAACAACTATAATCTCCCTAAAAATATAACAAAAATGCACACGTTAGCTTAATAATGTTAAGTATAAAGGATTTGAAAATGAATGTAGTTATGGAACATGATGTTCCCTTCACTTTCAAATGGAAGCAAATATTTAAACATATAGATATTTCAATATTATATACTTACTTGCATTATGGATTGATGATTGGTTTTGGGAGAATCCAAAGTTGTAGGTCAAATTTGTGGTTATTATTAAGCATAGGTTGAGAAACCATAAACATGTTTTCAGATCCTGTCACCTTCCCCACCTTTGCTCTACCCCTAGTCATCATATTTCATGGCAGGTTGTAGCAATGGTTGAACTTTATGGGCTTTGGAAGATGGCAGCCTGGATCCAATATCAGTTCTGTCACTTAATAGCTGTGTGACTTTGGACAAGTTACTTAACACTTTTACGTTCTGGATTCTTTAAAGTGGGGCTGATACTGCTACCTTATAGTTTCTTGAGGATTTGATAGATGAATGCAAGTAAAGTGCTTAGTGATAGGCCTGGCATCTAGTGGAGGATTTGATCATCATAGTTATTAATGCCATTATTACTTTAACAGTGTTTGGTGTACACAGAGGAAAGATAAAGGAAGAGCAGATCTTGCTTTTTGCACAGATTTTGCTTCTCACTAATTTATGTGTGATTGAGCAGGAATTTTCTTTTGCATGAATTCTGTAGTTGCTATTGTTCATTTTTATACATTTCAGCCTTCTTTTCAAGAGAATAATGTACCACTTTTGAAGATTCACTGCATAAAAGTGGCATCTGTCAGCTATATCCCTAAGAAACTGTTCTAATTTACAGGATGCAGGTGTTTGACTACAAGAATTTCTTTAGTCAGTGATGTGAAATTTTTTTTTCTAGTAAAAGTATTTCAGAGAAACCAGAATAAGAATTTCTTTCTTCTTAGAAAATAATCTATACATTGTATTTTCTTTCTTTTAAAATTTTTAATCTTTATTTTATTTCAATAGTTTTTGGGGTACAGGTGGTTTTTGGTTATGTGGATAAGTTCTATTGTGGTGATTTCTGAGATTTTGGTGCACCCGTCACCTGAGCAATGTACACTGTACCCAATGTGCAGTTTTACCATTGTATTCGCTCCCACTCTTCCCCCCAAGTACTGAAAGTCTTTGCATCTGCATAGCTTAGCTCCCACTTATAAGTGAGAACATATGATGTTTGATTTTCCATTCCTGAGTTACTTCACTTAGAATAATGTCCTCCAGCTTCATGCAAGTTGCTGCAAATGCCATTATTACATTCTGTTTTATGGCTCTGTAGTATTCCATGGTGTGTACATACCACATTTTCTTTACCCATTTGTTGGTTGATGGGAATTTAGGTTGGCTTTATATTTTTGCAATTGCAAATTTTGCTGCTATAAACATGCTTGTGTATGTGGCTTTTTCATGTCATGACTTCTTTTTCTTTGGATAGATACCCAGTAGTGGCATTGCTGGATCAAATGGTAGTTCTACTTTTAGTTCTTTAAGGAATTTCCATACTGTTTTCCATAGTGATTGTACTAATTTATGTCCCCACTAGCAGTGTAAAAGTGCTTCCTTTTCAGCACATCTGCGCCAACATCTATTATCTTTTGATTTTTTAATTATGGTCATTCTTGCAGAAATAAGGTGGTATCTCATTTTGGTTTTAATTTGCATTTCCCTGATAATTAGTGATGCTGAGCAGTTCTTCATATGTTTGTTGGCTGTTCATATATCTTTTGTTGAGAATTGTCTGTTCATATCCTTTGCCCACTTTTTGATGAGGTTGTTTGGTTTTTTCTTGCTTATTTGTTTAGTTTCCTAAATGTCCTTTGGAGAAAGATTAAATAAAGAATTTAGGTTCAGTTATAAACTTGTTGATAATATCTATGTGTCCCCAACCTAATAGCTCAGCAAGATACTCTGGGGAGCTTTTAAAAGTAAAGACTCGACCCAGGCGTGGTGGCTCACACCTGTAATATCAGCACTTTGGGAGGCCGAGGCGGTGTGTCACCTGAGGTCAGGAGTTTCAGACCAGCCTGGCCAACTTGGTGAAACCCAGTCTCTATTAAAAATACAAAAATTAACTGGGCATGGTTTTGGCTGCCTGTAATCCTGGCTACTCAGGAGGCTGAGGTAGGAGAATCACTTGAAACTGGTTGGCAGAGGTTGCCCTGATCCGAGATCGTGCCATTGCACTACAGCCTGGGTGACAAGAGAGAAACTCCTTCTGAAAAGGGAGGGAGGGAGGGAAGGAGGGAGGGAGGGAGGGAGGGAGGGAGGGAGGAGGGAATATTCCCCTTAAAACTTGGTCCATTGGGAGCTGACTGGGTACAGGAGGATGTGAGACCTGTTTACCATGTGGACTAGTGGACAGCTTCTATTTTGAGCCAAAGGAGGCAGATGAAAATACCTTAAGAGCACTGAAGCTAAGAACTTGTGATGTCATAAGACCCCTGGGTTGGCACATCCTTCCCATTTAAGTGATGCTCTGAGTTCCATCTGAACTCCTTTTAATTTCCTTAGGAAAAAATGGGCAAAGCTACGAGAGCTAATTAATGGTCCATTTGTGATAAAAAATTTTGCAACTGTGATCAACTTATCTCTTCCAAAGAAAATAATCCATTAGCTGTGAGAGTATTTGCCCTCAGAGGCAGCATGAGGGACCAGGGGCAAAGGATCAAGAATAGGCAAATACCTTGTTTGACCAGTATTGTGAGTGACTAGGCCTGATTTAAATATCTGGCTTGAAAGGTACCTACTACATTTTGAAAATGTGGATGACTTAAGGATGGTTTACAGGATTATTTTATTAACAACACAGAAGGTTCATTTTACACAGTCTTTTTAGAATTTGGAGTCCTGTTCTGGCTTGCAAAGTTGTTTTCATAATTCTAAGACCTGTATTTGAAGTCACAGGGCAGTGGAATAGCCATGTTTTGTGGTATTTGAAAAGAATCTGTACTTCTTTTAGCTTTCCTAGTTTCAGAAAATGCAGACTGATCATATATTCTAGCATGCCTAGAGTTTTAGATTGCAAAAATAGTCACAACACTTTTCAGTAACTTTCATCAAATGGTGGAGTCCAGTTTTTCATTCTTTAAATCTGGGACTGACCTTGTAACTTTCCTCAATACATCATATCTAGTAAAAATGATGAGGTATAAGATGTATGAATTATGAGCCCAAGCTTTAAGAGGCCTTAATCTCAACTTTTGTTGCCTGTAGAATGCTGTGTCTATCATTTGGAAAAGACAGTCCCACGTATAATAAGACAAGCTGCACATTTGCTGACAACTGCCAGACCTGTGAGCCTAGAATGATTTAGAAGCTATCTTAGATCATTCAGCCACCAGCTGGCCTGAATTCTGTGAGCCCAGAGAAAATCAGCCAAGCAGGCCCAAGCCACAAAATCCTCCTAAGTGACCCATAGAATCATGTCATTAAAAAAAAGTTTATTTAAATCCAATGTTAGTATGCTATGCGGCAAAAGCCATCTGATATGCCTGGGACAGTCTTACACCTGTTGTCATAGAGTAATTATAGTAATGCAGTTTTGGTAATGCATTTTTTTAAAAATTTAATTTTTTTTAAAGTTCTGGGGTACATGTGCAGGACGTGCAGTTTTGTTACATAGGTAAATCTGTGCCATGGTGGTTTGCTGCACAGATCAACCCATCACCTAGGTATAAAGCCCAGCATGCATTAGCTACTTTTTCTAATGCTCTTCTTCCCCTGCTCACCTTCCACAGGCCCCAGTGTGTGTTGTTCCCCTCCCTGTGTCTATGTGTTCTCATTGTTCAGCCCTCACTTACAAGTGAGAACATGTGGTGTTTGGTTTCCTGTTTCTGCGTTAGATTGCTGAGGCGAATGGATAATACATTCTTTTATTCTCAAACTATCCTTGCTTGAGTATGTTGTAAAGTCAACTTAAGTAAATAATACCACCATCTACTCACTTGCCAAACAAGTATTTCTGTTGTGAGCTAGATTGAGCAGAAGGCAAAATAACAGTGGCCCATCCTACTATAAGTCTTGTTTTTTGTCATTTTTTTGTTTTGTTTTTAAGATTTCAGCTTTTTAAAAGAACTCCTTTTGAAATAGATAAATATAATAGTTTTCTTTACAGGTGTTTATCTGACAACTGACACAGTATCTTAGAATGATGTCTCATACAATCTCAGTGTACCTCTGAAACTGATGAGATTTGCTCCCTATTTGATGTTGAATGATTACAAGACTTGAATTATGGAGATCAAAAAGTCAGTGTTGTTTTCAAAGAAATACTTTTGAGTAGCAATACATGAATAAAAAAATGCATGGTGCAATTATTCTATTAATAAAGTGACTAACACACAGTCATATATTATAGTAGAAGCACATTTCACAAGGGTTTTCTAAAATGAATCAATATGTAAAATAATTCAAATAAAATGTTACATGCTACACTTTGTTTTGTAATATATTTTTCTCCGAAGACATAGATACAACATTTATAAAATATATATTTCGATGTTGATAAATTATCTGAAATGCTTTCTTTGCTAAATGGACTGGCCATTTGCAAGACTGTGATATTGAAAATTTGGGCCTTAGTCTTTCTTCCCTTTATTTGCAATTCCTTGCCAACTGGAACAAAACACACATTTCAGGGTAGGTAGGATTTGCTCTGTCTCTTCTTTTAACTGACAATGTGACATATGCACATAGTAAACTTTTCAAACAGTACAAAGACCAACATTTATAGTAAAATATTAGTCCTCTTCTCACTGTAGATTCTAAGACCTCCAATCCTCTCGGGAAGTAACCTCTGCTGAGCTTCTTTTACATGTCTGTTCTATGCATGTGAATATGTATTTTCAATACATATAGATGCTTTCTACCTTAAGCATCAAAAAGCATTTCTTCTTGCCCCTTTCTTTGCAGAATCAGCATGGCAGCTGGGATCCTGTACACATATCCTGAAAACTGGAGGGCCTTTAAGGCCCTCATTGCTGCTCAGTACAGTGGGGCTTAGGTCCATGTACTGTCGGCACCAACACACTTCCACTTTGGCCAAACCAACCACACCTCTAAATTTCTCCACAGATTTCCTGCTGGCAAGGTTCCAGCATTTGAGATGGATTCTGTGTGTTTGAGAGCAATGCCATTACCTACTATGTGAGCAATGAGGTGCTGCAGGAAAGTACCCCAGAAGCAGCAGCCCAGGTGGCACGGTGGGTGAGCTTGGCTGATAGTGATATAGCACCCCCAGCCAGTACCTGGGTGTTCCCCATCATGGACATCATGCACCGCAACAAGCAGGCCACTCAGAATGCAAAGGAAGAAGTGAGGAGAATTCTGGGGCTTCTGGATGCCCACTTGAAGATAAGGACTTCTCTGTGGGCAAGCGAGTGACTGGCTGACGTCACAGTCGTCTGCACTCTGTTTTGACTCTATAAGCGGGTCATAGAACCTTCTTTCCACCAAGCCTTTCCCAATTTTGTAATATATTTTTATTATATATATAAAATAGTATATATCATTATTATAATATATTTTATTATATATCATATATAATAATAAATTATATCTACATATAATTTATATACTATATAATACCATATACAATATTTTGTAATATACTTTAAAATATTAAAATAATATGATATATTATATATATTATAACTGCTGGTTCCTCACCTGCATTAACCAGCCCCGGTTCCGGGCTGTCTTAGGGGAAGTGAAACTGTATGAGAAGATGACTCAGTGGATGCTAAAAAGTTTGCCGAGAGCCACCTCAAAAAGGACACACTACAGAAAAGGCAGGGTTCACAGGAAGAGAAGCAGAAGCCCCAGGATGAGCAGAAGGAAGACAAAAAGGCAGCAGCCCCTGCTCCTGAGGAGGAAATGGATGGATGTAAGCAGGTGCTGGCTGCTGAGCCCAAGGCCAAGGACCCCGTTGCTCACCTGCCCAAGAGTACCTTTGTGTTGGAGGATTATTTATTTATTTATTTATTAGACAGAGTCTTACTCTGTCACCCAGGTTGGAGTGCAGTGGTGCCATATGGGCTCACTGTAACCTCTCTCTCCCAGGTTCAAGCGATCCTCCTGCCTCAGCCTCCTGAGTAGCTGGCATTACAGTCACCTGCCACCACGCCCAGCTAATTTTCTGTATTTTTAGCAGAGACAGGTTTTCACCATGTTGGCCAGGATGGTCTCGAACTCCTGACCTCGTGATTCTCCCGCCTCAGCCTCCCAAAATGCTGGGATTACAGGCTTAAGCCACTGCACCCAGCCATGTTGTATGAATTTAAGCAGCAAGGATTCCAATGAGGACACACTGTCTGTGGCACTGCCACATTCTGAGAGCACTTTGATAAGGATGGCTGGTCCCTGTGGTACTCAAGAGTATTGCTTCCCTGAAGAACTCACTCAGACCTTCATGAGCTACAGTGTCATCACTGGAATGTTCCAGCAACTGGACAAGCTGAGGGAGAATGCCTTCACTAATGTCATCCTCTTTGGAACCAGCAATAGCAGTTCCATTTCTAGAGTGTGGATCTTCTGAGGCTAGGAGTTTACCTTTCCGCTGAGTCCAAGTCGGCAGGTGGACTATGAATCATACACATGGTGGAAACTGGATCCTGCAGCAAGGAGACATAGACACTGGCTCGAGAGTACTTTTTCTGGGATGGGGCTTTCCAGCATGTTGGCAAAGCCTTCAATCAGGGAAAGATCTTCAAGTGAACATATCTTGCCATTGCCAAGCTCCCTGCACCTGCCCTTCAGGGAGATGGGGGTCAATAAGGGAAACTGAACATTTAAAAAAAAAAAGTCTCTTCTCTCACATGGCTTCCTTACTTTGGTGAACTTTTTTAACCTCTGCTTGTTTCAGGTGTGTCATCGATATAATATTAATGTAGCATCACATAATTAATTTGGAATTAATTGGTTGTTTTTAATAAAGCTCCTGGAAAGGTATCTGGCAGAAAAGGGAGCATTTTGTGTTATTTATTGTTATTTACATTTTTGCCCAGAATCTTGCATCAGCAATGGACATAATTACACTTGAAATCCAAATATTTTTAAAAGTTCTATAATACAGACTGCAGAGACAGGGTAATTAGCTGGGCATGGTGATGTGCACCTGTGGTCCCAGCTACTTGGGAAGCTAAGGGAGGAGGATTCCTTGAGCCCAGGAGGTTGAGGCTGCAGTGAGCCATGATTGTGTCACTGCACTCCAGCTTGGGTGACACGACAAGACCTTGTATCAAAAACAAACAAAAACAACAACAAAAAAACCCAACCAGACTGTAAAAAGCTTCTTGCCTAGACAAATTTGTGCTACATTCAAAACAGGATTAAAACATCCTTAAGCATATACTTAGACTATACAGTGTATTCACTTCAGAGCAAAATGTACCTTTCCTTAGATACCTTTGCTTTAATGATAAACAGCGGAAGAAAATAAAGAAAAACATATAGGCTTTTTGTGGATTTCTTTCTATTTGAGCGTTTGCTTATTTATTCATTTATTTGTATACTTAATCTATATCTGACACAGACCTACATGAAAAAGAGGCAAATAGGCACAGTCTTGTGGAGAAGACACTCTTTACTGAAATAATTATATATATGATATTGAAACAAAAGATGAAATGGAAGATGTGTGTGTGTGTAAGTATATGTATATAACCTGGTCTAGTCTGGGTGTTGGGGTCACTTTACATTGGGAGCTACTGTTAGGGTTACTATTTGTGGGGGTCTGTCTTGCAAACTTTGACTTAGCGACGGATGAATAAAGTACACTGACACACAGATAATTATGCTTTGTTAGTTTGACTGAGTGTCTTGGCAGCTTACAGACTTTTTGGAGAGTGTTGTAAACAGTTGCGGGCCGGGCGCGGTGGCTCATGCCTGTAATCCCAGCACTTTGGGAGGCCGAGGCGGGTGGATCACGAGGTCAAGAGATCGAGACCATCCTGGTCAACATGGTGAAACCCCATCTCTACTAAAATACAAAAAATTAGCTGGGCATGGTGGTGCGTGCCTGTAATCCCAGCTACTCAGGAGGCTGAGGCAGGAGAATTGCCTGAACCCAGGAGGCGGAGGTTGCGGTGAGCCGAGATCGCGCCATTGCACTCCAGCCTGGGTAACAAGAGTGAAACTCCGTCTCAAAAAAAAAAAAAAAAAAAAAAAAAAAAAAAAAAAAAAAAAAAAAAAAAAAAAAAAAAAAAAAAAAAAAAAAAAAAAAAAACATTTGCGATTGCTGGCTTTCATCAGCTAGTGAGACGTGTCTCAGCCACCTATGTGGACAATCTGTGGTGGTCATTATCTCTGACTCTGAATTTATATGCTACCAATAAGTAATCATTGTCTTACTCTTGTTCACACATAAGGATTTAACAGTAAAAAAATGACATACCATTCATACAGTGAAAAAGGTGTTCAGGGTAACAAAGCATCTCAGTACCATCATCAGAATACTTGCTGTTGAACAACGGCAACAACATACAACTGCAAACTTCCAGTCCCACATGGGCATTCAAAAAGTTTAGAATTTTAACCATTTCAGATTTCTTTATTCAAGATATTCAACCTGTATATCATTTTTCACCTATGCAAGTGTATGTGAGAAATATGTCATTTATTGTTGTATAAAATATTTCTGCAGTTTTGGTAGTTATTGGCAAATTTTTGTTCATTAGAATTGCACCAGTATCTATTCCAATCAGCAATATATGAGGATACCTGTTTTCCTGTAGCCTCACTGATGGAGTGTTTTCTTGAACTTTTCAGTTTTTACCAATGTGGTAAGATAAAATGGTACCTCGAAGTAGGCTTAATTCCTGTTTTTTCATTATTAGTCAGCTTGAGCTTCTGTTTATGTTTAAAGACTGCTTGATTTTTTTTCTTTTCATAACCTTTGCCCATTTTTCATTTTTTCTTATTTTTAAGGATTTATATATTCTAACAAGGGTCCATGTTTGTCTGTGACAGAATTACAAGTATTTTTTCTTGATTGCTCTTTGAATTTATTTATGGTATTTTTTGACCTGCAAAGAAGTTTTTCTTAAAGTTTCATATGTGGTGAAAATTATCAGTCTTTTCTGCGAGAGGACTGAATGGCAAGCCATGGTTAGATCATCCTCTTCCACTGTAAATTTACATATAAATTCTCCGTAGTTTTCTTCAGTACTTCAGTAGCTTCTTTATTTTTATCACTGAACCTCTGCTTGTAGTTATTCGTTGTGAAGTGTATCAGAAAAGAATCCAACTCTAATTCTATTACAGATCACAAGAGCAGAAATCTTCGTGCAGGGGGAATTTGACTCTGGTGGATACCCTTAGCTTTGAGGAGGGCTTCCAAGAACCTACAGCCCAAGAGTAAAGGTCAAATGGGTAGATAAAACCCTCACAAACTCTGAGTCAGCTTATGGATATTTCAGTTTCTGAAAGTAGATAAAGGTAATCCCATGTTTATAGCACTCTGACAGAAACAAAAGATAAATAATCTCTAGAGGAAAGTGACGCCATCTTAGGTCAAGTAAAATTATTTATGCAGCCAGTTTTTCAAATACAAAGTCTGAAACATAAAAGTATCCAGGATATCCAGGCATACAGTATAAAGGGAAAAGACTAACTGAACAAAACCCAGCAGAAACAAGCAACAGGAAAGATTCACAAGGCTCCAGATACTAGAGCTATCAAAACCCCTAAAATAACCATTTTACTGTACTAAAGGGCACAAAATGTAAACTAGAAAATCTGGCAGAGAACTGAAAACTATAAAATATTGAAATTTGAAAATAAGTGATAAAGGTTTAGCAGCACATTAGACCCGGTTCAGAGTAGCATTTATGAACTATTAATCATATACTCGTTAGAGGAAGATATCCAGAATCAGCAGGAATACTTCAAAACAGAAAATAAGAGTTTAAGATATATAAGTAGAATTATTAAGAGAGAGAAGAGAGGTAATACAAATTTAAGAGAAATATAAGAAAATGTCAAAAGTAGATGAATTTAAAAGTGGCAGTGATGGCTGGGCGCAGTGGCTCATGCCTGTAATCCCAGCACTTTGGGAGGCTGAGGCAGATGGATCACGAGGTCAAGAGATCGAGACCATCCTGACCAACATGGTGAAACCCCGTCTCTACTAAAATACAAAAATTAGCTGGGCATGGTGATGCGTGCTGTAGTCCCAGCTACTTGGGAGTCTGAGGCAGGAGAGTTGCTTGAACCCAGGAGGCAAGATGCAATGAGCCGAGATTGCGCCACTGCACTTCAGCCTGGCGCCTGGCGACACAGCAAGACTCTGTCTTGGAAAAAAAAAAGTGGCAGTGATAACTGGCAGGTAAATTGTTGCTAGAAAAAAATGCTAATCAAAAATCCCTTATTGAGTGAAAAATTTCATTGAGAATGAAAATGAAATATATAAGTTTTGGGATGTTCAATAACTGAACATTTGTAATCAGTAACACAGCACCAAAGAAAACATGAAAGGGTCTTCAAGCAGAAAAAACTCCAGATGAAAATGCAAAAATGCAGGAGGAAAGAAGAAACCATGGAAATTGCAATTGTGTGGTTCAAACCACTTTAATTTCCATTTTCATTTTAGTGGAAGTTTCATAATTAGGTTATTTCTGTCTCACTGACTTTTTTTTTTCATGATTTCTTTGGCAATTTCTTAAATAGATCCTCAAGAATTTTCATAGAGACAATATTTCTAGAATTATTGTACATTATACTTGTAGGGCAGCTTGTCCTACAAAATGTGACTTCATCTTTTATATCCTGGTTTTAATATAGCCTGAGCTTAGGCTTTCTCTTTTATTTATCTTTCAGATATTGCTCAATGCTATTCTGGTATTTTCTATGGCTACAGAGAAATTTGAAGCCTACCTTATTATTTTTTTTCTTCTACTTGTTTCTGTATTGTTAAAGTCTAATAACCTAGCTAGACTATAGCTCAGTGTTTATCATTCTGGGTCTCTTCTCTAGCTGACTGTGTGTTCTTCTAGTATGTATATTAAATACAAATTTTCAAGAATTGTATAAACATTTGTTGATTTATTTGACTCCAATTAGGCATATATTGACTTATTTTGCCCATCTTCTATATTTATTACAGTCTCTCTAATTGTTCCTATTTGTGTCTTAATCTCCATTCTTCATGTTTGAAAATTAAATTGTTACTCTCTGTGCCCCCATTATATATTTTTATATGTTTCTGCTCTCCTTTGCGTTTCTTCAAATTTTGTCTTCATTTTTTTCTTTCTTTCTACTTCTTCCCCAAGTTCTAACAGATCATGTCTTATTTCTTCTGTTGTCTCATTCACTGTCTTTGTTCTGGATTCCTGTATTTCTGTCTTTGACTTCCTTTACAAAATGGATGGCTTCATTTAGTATTTTTAAAAATTATGAAAAATAACTAGTACAATTTTCATATTGCTTATGAATTAACTTTCTGAATGTTCTTTATCTACTGTTAACACTCATTGCTATTTTCCACGTTTTAAAAATAACTTCTAAACACTTGGTTTATGTAAGCCATCTTTCTCTGATTTTTGGTGCCTTGGTTGGCTTTTTATTTTTATATGCTGTCCAAATTTTTAATTTTTTTCTCAGTCAGAACTTTACTATGTGAACTTTTATAAATGCTCAATTTGAATTTATTTATTATTTTCTTCCCTATATTTATGGAGAGCTTACCGTATATCAGTGAGCCCTAACGATAGAGCAGTGAACCATAAAGCCAGATATTTGCTTTCACAGCAATTATAAGATGAGAGAAGGAAAAAATTAAATAAATGCATCCAATACAGCGTGTGCTAAGTACTATGTGAGAAGAAATACAGGATATTATAAAAGCACATTAAGAATATTAAGCATTTACAGTCTTCTGATGTATCATTACACAAATCCTACATATTAGGAAGCATAAAAAGTTCTATCCTTAGCAAGCTAATGCAGGAACAGAAAACCAAATACTTCAAATTTTCACTTATAAGTGGGAGCTAAATGATAAGAACACCTGGACACACAGAGGGAAACAACACAAGGGGGCCTATCAGAGGGTGTAGAGTGAGAGGAAGGAGAAGATCAGGAAAAATAACTAATGAGCACTAGACTTAATACCTGGGTGATGAAATAATCTGTAGAGCAAACCCCTATGACACATGTTTACCTATGTAACAGACTTGTTCATGTACTCCTGACCTTAAAATAAAAGTTAAAAAAATGAAAATTGGGGCAACATTAGCCCCAATTTACTTTATGGACAAATGAAAACAAAATAACAACAAAAAATTATCTCATAAATTTCTAATGTTTGGAAGAATCAAGAAAATATTTCAAGAGGAAGGGATGTCTAAATTGAGATTCAAATCAAAGAGTGTTCCAAGCTGAAGTCATTGTTCATTATGTAAAAACAAGAGAGAACAAGAGAGCTAGATATTGACAGATGAATGAGTCCCATTACTTTGTTTCCATTTTATCAATCTACAAACAGAATTCATCTATTAAAACCCTAATGGTAGAGAAACAAATTGTATTTCAAATAGCATTTATTATCTCTTTTTATAACTGTTTTTCAGAGGCAGGAAAAAGAGGAAAATGCATCTTTTAAAAATATTCTCTTTCTGTGAAGAATTTTAGATTGAATAGTTAATAGGCAGAGTTAGAAGATTTCAGGTAACATATATGATATTTTGGCTGACATTCCAAGATAATTTGGAAAATCCTTTGTTTGGAGAACCCTTGTTGGTTAATGTCATTGCTCTTAATTTTAGTAACTACTTCATGGTACATCATTTCCCAATAGGATCCTACCAGTCTTTGTCTAACACTTGTACTAGCCAAACTTTGAAGTTTAAAATATTTGTAGAATGAAGTAAAGACAGCTGTTGAGGGCCTTCAGTATTATCCCTTTGAAAGTAATATTTTAGGCCCTCATTCATGGATTCTTGCAGTAAATTGCACATTTAACACTACAAGCTGCTATTAATCCTTTTATTTTCTTTAACAATTATCACCTCCATAAGACTGCATTAATTTCCCCAGCATTTCTCCTCTGTACTACCAAATTCCACAAGGAATGGCAGCATTTTTGCCTGATGGATCCAAGAGTTGCCAGCTAATTACTGCTATTATGAAATCCATATGACAAATTTCCAGCGTGACAGCTGCTGGATAGCATTCAGGCTGGCCTGCTGTGTCCTTTAGTTTGTTTCTTTGTTTAGAGAAGGTACACAAACATTAACTATCCTATCATATTTATGCCACAAACGTCAAATCCTTGTAGTATTTCTTTTATGTGTGAAAATGAAAACGTATTTGGGCAACTGTAAATGCATGCTTTTTATTTTTAGAGTCAAAACTCATATTGTTTATTTAATTGGTCTGGCAAAGAAGAAACTGTGAGGAGGAAAACAGAACCACAAACTCATCCTCTTTCTCATTCATCCTGAGTTTCCAAATATAATCCTTTCCTTTTTGTAACTGAGGACACACACCCACAGAGTCTAGAAATTTGCAAATTATGATGAACTGCAAGTAGTAATGTGAATCCTTCTTAGAATAAGAGAGTAATCTGACAAATATGAGTTAAGCTGCCTTAAAAACTAATCCTGTTTTTTTTCTTAAAGCATGTGGGTGAATAAAGAAAAGCTAAAGAGGCTAATATTTTATTCCAAGATCCTCTAGGGTCAAACTGGAAATGACAGAAGGGAAAAAAAAAAAAAAAAAAAAAAAAAAAAAAAAAAAAAAAAAAAAAAAAAAAAAAAAAAAAAAAAAAAAAAAAAAAAAAAACTTCTTTGGGCTGAGTTAGCTTTCTGTTTCAGAGCCTGGTAGATGTTTAAAGCTCTTTCTTTCATGTGCACTTTCATACCTTCTCATGATGCAGATAATGCAATTTTCTCTGGCTGGTCTTCTACCTTCCTACTACCCATCTCATGGTTTTCTGGTGGTCTACTTAAACTTTCTCTGTTTATCCAGCATAGTGTGGTGCTTAAGAAACCTGAACTGGGCTGTTGCAGTTCAAATCCTGGTTCAGGTGCTTATTAGTTGTGTGACCTTGCAAATTTCTTTAATATCTTTTGCTTCATTTTCTTTATCTGATAATGGGGTTGATAATAAGTAGAACTATTTTCATTGATATGCTGAAAGGAAACTTTCTATCTATATACCTATCAAATGATCTTACCTATCCTTCTAGCCATCCCATAGAACCATGGTGTAAGAATTCATTATCATTATCATTATTTTCCATATAGAGCATCTACAATGGCTTCAGTTGAGTTTTCTCTCACATTTTCCACTACAGATCCATTGGAAACACTAATGCCTTTGTTTTTTTGTTTGTTTTTACCACAAGCAAACACCAGATGTAAGTAATGCCTAGCATGGAAGTAACCTTTCTTTTGCTCATTTTGCACCACTGGCACAGCTGTCTGGTGTCTCTGCCCATAGCATTTTCCAGTCAATCATGCCCCACCTAACTTCAGGAGACATATGTTTTCTGAGCAGTCTTACTGAGGACTCTCTAACTACAATTGAGATTAAAAGAATGAAACTGGATGCCTACTTATCACCATATACAAAAATTATTTAGAGGTGGATTATAGACATAAATATAAGACCTCAACCTATAAAAATCCTAGAAGAAAACCCAGGAAATACCCTTCTCAACATTGGCCTTGGCAAAGAATTGTGGCTAAGTCAGAAAAAAGAACAAGATCATTTCCCTTGCAGGGGCCCAGATGGAGCTGGAGACCATTATCTTTAGAAAACTAACACAAAAAATGGAAAATACGACGTGTTCTCACTTTTAACTGGCAGCTAAATGATAAGAACCTATGGACATGTAGAGGGGAACAACACACACTGGGCTCTTTTGGAGGGTAGAGGGTGGGAGGAGGGAGAAGTTCAGGAAAAATACTAATGGGTACTAGGCTTAATACCTGGGTGATGAAATAATCTGTACAACAAACCCCCATGACACAAGGTTACCTATGTAATAAACCTGCACATGTACCCCTGAACTTAAAATAAGAGTTAAAAAAATAATTTATAGCTAAACATTCAAAAGCAATTGCAATAAAAATTGACAAGTGAGAGCTAATTAAACTGAAGAGATTCTGCATAGTAAGAGAAACTATCACGGAAGTTAACAGATGTATTCTCAAACTATGCATCCAACAAAGGTTTAATATCCAGAATCTATAAGGAACTGCAACAAATGAACAAGCAGTTAACAAGTAACCCCATTAAAAAGTGAGCAAAGGACATGAATGGACACATCTCATAAGGAGACCTACAAGTGCCAACAAATGTGAAAAAAATGCTCATCATCACAAATCATCAGAGAAATTAAAATCAACACCGCAATGAGATACCATCTCATACCAGTCAGATGGATTTGTTTAAAAGGCAAAAAATAGCAGATGTTGGTAAGACTGTGGAGAAAAGAGAACACTGTTGGTAGGAATGTAAGTTAAGTTAGTTCAGCCACTGTTTTTGAAGATTTCTGAAAGATCTAAAGGTTGAACTGCCATTCAACCCAACAATCCCATTACTTCATAAATCCCCAAAGTAAAATAAATTGCCCTACCAAAAGGACACGTGCATCCATATGCTCATCACAATTCATAATAGCAAAAATATGGAATCAACCCAAGTACCCATCGATGGTGGATTGAATAAAGAAAATGTGGTCCATATACACCATGGAATACTGTGCAGTCATATGACAAAATCATGTCCTTTGCAGGAATGTGGATGTAGCTAGAGGCCATTATCCTAAGTGAACTAATGCAGACACTTAAAGCCAAATGTATCATATTCTCACTAATAAGTGGGAGTTAAACACTGATACATGCACATGGGGATAAAAAAGGGAATAATAAACATTGGGGACTACTAGAGGGGGAATAGAGGTAGAAGGGAAAGGGCTGAAAAGCTACCTATTGGGTACTATGCCCATTACCTGGGCGACAGGTTCAGCCATTCCCCAAACCTCAGCATCATGCAATATATCTTTGCAACAAACCTGTACATGTACCCTCAGAATCTAAGATAAAAATAGAAAAATTAAAAAAAAATTAAATGTTAAAAAATACTAATTTTAGAAGCAAGCCCCACATGATACTGGAAGCCAGGGGAATATGCCGTAAATTACATGTATTAGAAATGGAGAAGAAAAATCTGTCATTATTTCCAGATGACATAATTGCATACATGAAAATCCAAAACCGTAAGATCTATTTGTTCTTTTTTTTTTTTTGAGATGGAGTCTCACTCTTTAACCCAGGCTGGAGTGCAGTGGTGTGATCTCGGCTCGCTGCAACCTCTGCCTCTCAGCTTCAAGCTATTCTCATGCCTCAGCCTCCTGAGTAGCTGGAACTACAGGCATGTGCCACCATGCCTGGCTAATTTTTGTATTTTTAGTGGAGATGGGGTTTCACCATATTGGCCAGGATGATCTCAAATTCCTTACCTCAGGTGATCCACCTGCCTTGGCCTAGCAGAATGCTGGGATTACAGGAGTGAGCCACCATGCCTTGCCTGTTTGTTATTTTTTAAGTTTTATATTATGAATTTGTTTATTTTCTCAAAGACCTATTGAGATTTTGGATATTGAGTTTTTAAAAGAATTTTTCCAATTTCTTTACATTTTCAAACTTACTGACATAAGTTGATACTGTTTTTTAATGTTTGTGGGATATGTAATGTCTCGTTTCCATGTACGTTTTCCCTCTTCTTTTCTGAGTAGTCTCACCAAAGGTTCATCATTTTATTAGTCTTTTTATGGGTCATGATTGTAATGTTCTTGATTTTATTTATTGTATGTTTGTTTTCTATTTCATTGATTTTTGGTTTTAGTTTTATTACTTTCTCTTTTCTGTTTTATAAGTTTTAGTGTGTTGTTCTTTTCCTAAATTAAAAATTATTTTTAATATACAAATAATAGTGTATATTCGTGGAATACAGTATGATGTTTTAATACATGCATACATTGTGGAATGATCAAATAGGGCTAATTAACATATGACTTACCTCACACACCATTTCTTTGTGGTGAGAAACATTTAAAATTTCCTAAATTTAGCAATTTTGAAATATACAATACAGTTTTATTAACTATGGTCACCATGCTATACAATAAATCATCAGAACTTGTTTATCGTAATTGGAACTTCGAACTCTTTGATCAACATCTCTCCCCACCCTCATCTACTTCAACCTTGCCAGCCTCTGGTAATCACCATTCCACTCTCTACTTCCATAGTTTGTCTAGTGTTTTACCTTCTCTTGAATATAGTTTGTCTCATATTAGCATCAGCTTTTTATTTTTGATAGCCTTTACATGGCAAATCTTTTAAAAAATTCTTTTTCTTTTAACTGTCCTTTGTCTTTCCATACTTAGTGTGTATCCCTTGTAAACAGTGTAGTTTGATTTTGTTTTTCTATTGAGCCTGACAATATTTTAAAAACATTTGGAGTTATCGTCAATATAAGTATTGAAGTATTGGGGATTTAAATCTACTATTATTGTTTCCCCCTATTTTTCATTCCAATTCTTCTTTTAGTGTATGTGCTGTCCAAGTGAGAACTCCTCTATTTTTCTATTTGGTTTTGTTAATTTATTTTGTTTTTTCTTATTTTCTTTTAGAATAATCACATAATTTCTAAGGATTTCTTTATTCTTCTATTAGCTTTAAAATTATACACATGTATTTATTATTGTTTAAGTGATATTCTTGGAAGATTCTACATTTCACATTTTTTCTTTTTTTTTTTTGAGACGGAGTCTCACTTTGTCACCCAGGCTGGAGTGCAGTGGCATGATCTCGGCTTACTGCAATCTCTGTGTCCCTGGTTAAAGCGATTCTTCTGCCTCAGCCTCCCGAGTAGGTGGGACTGACTACCGGCACCCACCACCATGCGGGTTAATTTTTGTGTTGTTAGTAGAGATGGGGTTTTACCATGCTGGCCAGGCTGGTCTCAAACTCCTGACCTCAGGCGACCCGCCTGCCTCAGCCTCCCAAAGTGCTGGGATTACAGGCAATAGCCACCACGCCTGGCCCACAGTTCACTTTTTATTTATATTTTTACCACTTTCTGGAGAATACAATAACCTTATATTTTAATGCTATTTGTCTAAGTCCTGAGCTTTATGCTATTGTTTTTATATATTTCAATTATGTACATATACACATACAACTATAAACATATACATATATGCAAATCTACACTCATGTACAAATATATCTATCTATGTATGTGTGTGTGTGTGTATATGTGTGTGTGTGTGTGTGTGTGTGTGTGTGTATATATATATATGTTTATACACACATACACTTCAAACTCCAGAAGACTTTAATCAGAATGGTGAATATTCATTTAGATATATCCTCATTTCTATTCCAATCTCTCCAAACATATTCACCCTTTTACATTACTATACTTCTACTTCCTGAACTACCTTATATCTTTTATTACAGTGTTCCTTGAAAAGAGTTTTCTCAGATATTTATCTGAAAATTTCCTCATCTGACCGTAATTTTAAGGGTATTTTTTACTGGCTGTAGGAGTTAAGATTGGTTTTTCTTCCCCCAGTATTTTCAAATTGTCATTTTATCATCTTCCAACTTACACTATGTCACCTCAAATGACTTCTCAGTCTTATTGTCTGTCATTCCTGTTAAAGTAACATCCTTTTTGCCCCTCTACCTTCTTTTATGTTTTTCTTTCCCTTTTCAGCAAGTATACGCCAACATGTCTATGTGTGTTTTTTCTTTGTTTTCTTTGATCTTAAAGCTTTTTGATGTCTTTCACATGTTGATGTTGATGGCTGGTTTTATCTGTCCTGGAGAGTTCTATGCCCAATATATTTTCAAATATTGTTTCTTTCTGTTCCTTCCTGAACTCCAATTTTATGCATCAGATATTTTCAATTATGAAGCTCATTTTCTTTATGTATTTTAAAATTATTTTTCTAACTTCGTATTTCAATCTGTTTATTTTTCTACTTATCTGTTTCCTAGTTAATGATGTTCTTTTTTACAGTGTCTAATCATTAATTAAACATCGCTATTAAAAGTTAGCATTAGGAGGAATACCTAATGTAGATGATTGGTTTATGGGTGCAGCAAACCACCATGGCACATGTATACCTATGTAACAAACCTGCACATTCTGCCCATGTCCCCCAAACTTAAAGTGTAATAAAATAAATGATTTATAATTTAATTGATTGAATTTTTTATTTTCTAAAATTTCAAAGGGATTATCTTTAATTAATTTGTTTCTGAGTAAAATTTTTCATTTTCTTATCTATTTATTTAACACATTAATCAGTTATTTTAAAGCTTCTATTTGGTGAAAAATTGTAGAGGCTGGACATGATGTTTTCTTACTCCACAGAGGATTTAATATGCTTGTAGGCAACAAGTTCACCTTTATCCATATATGAATTGAAATAATTTCAGATTTTTTTTCCCCTATTTATTTATTTTATTGCATTTTAGGTTTTGGGGTACATGTGAAGAACATGCAAAATTGTTGCATAGGAACACACGTGGCAGTGTGATTTGCTGCCTTTCTCTCCATCACCTACATCTGGCATCTCTCCCCTTGCTATCTCTCCCCAGCT
>NW_016107951.1:535405-550150 GCF_001604975.1 Cebus imitator | reverse complement strand
TTCTCTGCTCAGTCCCCTTTTTGAACCAGCGTATGGGCGACTTCCCGTGGCTCCAATCGCCAGCCTGAGGGCCCCCGGACCAGTGTATTTTGTACGGAGAACCGCGGCTCCGGGGCTCCGACAAAGCAGCTGCACGGGGCAAAGCAGCGGCGCTGGCCGAAACAGCCGGGCTGGTGACCTGTGGAGCACCTCTGCCCGGGAATTTCCTAGCCTGTGGGCAATAAAAACACGGCGTCCACTCACCC
This sequence comes from Cebus imitator, assembly GCF_001604975.1. Classification (NCBI taxonomy): domain Eukaryota; kingdom Metazoa; phylum Chordata; class Mammalia; order Primates; family Cebidae; genus Cebus; species Cebus imitator. The sequence goes on along the minus strand of NW_016107951.1, from coordinate 549,905 downwards.
TCTGCGCTTTCACTGGGAGGTGCAATCCTGAGCTGTTCCTAAATGGCCATCTTGGATCGTCCCCCTAATTTCAGATTTTTAAAGACCTGTTCTAATTCCAGTTTGCCCCTACACTAGAGAACAGTCCTCTGGAGATCTTAACTAAAAGCCTTACATATTTCTCATAGACCTCGTCCTACTTGGAGAATCCCACATTCCAATTTTTATAATCCCAGAATTATAAGAGTGTCAAAATCTTTGCAAAGTTTTTGAGTTTTTTTTAAAGATTTTTTTTTTTTAATTTTGTTGATTTTCCCTCTTATGCCTGTTCAGATTAGTTATCAGAAAATATCTCCAGAGGAAATTGTATTAGTATATTACACTCACTTCTTTGTAGTTTCCGTTACTTTAGATCTTGGTCTCTCAAATCATGACGGCCTTGGTAGTCTTGTTGACAAACAGCGTTCCAATTAACTGTAAACTTGAGGATACTGCTGTAAAATTTTAATTCCTATAACCTTACAGAATACACCACTGACTAACCTCCAGCTAAGCTCTAAACATTTATTATTTAAAGGGAAAATACTTTGTTAAATTAACCAGCTATTTTACATTTATAGGCAGAACAAATGCATAATGTCTTAAAATTGAACTTTGGGATTGTCTTATCAAAAATGGTGTTAACAACTTTAAAAATAATTTCAAATCTAACATAGCTTTTCCTAGAACAAATTTAATATTAGCTAATAATTATTAGATGCCTGCTATATGCCAGCTATCATTCTGTGTATTTTCCCTACAGTTCGTCTTCCACCAGAGTACTATGTGCGATGTATTATTATATTACAGAGAAGGAACAGAGGCTCAGAGAACTTAAGGCATTTGTCCAAGATCACAACATTAGTGACAGAACTAAGTTTTGGTTCTAATCGCATGCCTATATTTACCTATAGGCATGTGAAATCATTAGTGGTAAACTCACAGCCAGTAATATTCAGTCCATATAGCATACACTCTCTTCTTTCTAGGTCTTTGTTGTAAAGATTTTATTGCAACTTGTATGAATGCTTGGTGTGTTTATGATTAAGTATAATAATCTTGCTATTTTAAATTTATTTTATATGTATTACAATATAGTGAAACTTAGAATCATTATTGTGTTATATTTAATTATAAATGGAAATGTTGAGAGGTAAATTGTTATGTTTTAGATTAGAAAATATACTACCATGAAATTTCAAAATAGAAAACTTGAAATTCTCTTAGGCTGTCAGCATATTGTACGTTCTTGTCAAATCTCTTAAATTTTCAGAATACCTTTCTATATATATATATATTTAATATTGGGATAATAACTAATACTTCACATAATTTTTCTGAAGACTAAATGATTCACATGCATAAAAATTATGGAAAACAATGTATTTATTAGTTTCTCAGTAGCTTTTATTTTTTATCATAATGATTTTTATTATTGTACATTTTAAAAGGGTGTGTATGTGGTAGGATATACTAAAATAAGAGCTTAGGTAAAATAAAGGCTTAACTAAGAGTTACTCTATCACGCATTTGTTATTTTAATAGAAACACCATTATAAAAGCCTGTTCAACTTCCATTTTAGGTTCAATGCACTGACAAGTTTAGGCTGAAAGTTTTTCTCTTTGGTATGGTTGTAGTTCAAAGGTATAAACTTTTCATAAGTTTGAGTCATATTATTTACAGATGGACTTAAATTTGTGACCCAAGAAATACTACTGAAATGTGAACAGTTGAGAATAAAATGCCTGAAAAATAGTCAATACCAAAAATATATTTTTAAAAAGTATAACGATTACTCTTATCTTTAATGTAATGATGGATTTATTAAATAAGGGAATACTAGAATCAATGTGCCTTCTATTATAAGTTCAATAAATTGTTTGATGAAATGCCATACAACACAGCACAAAAAAAATCAATTTCAAAATACCACTATTTAAATGATATTTATTTAAAAGGCAAACAAGGTCAGAGAAAAAGGAGATTAGATATAAAAGTTACTCTAAGTTTGGTTGGTAAATAGTCTTTCCACTTTCTGTGCTTTTTGGCATGTTACATAAACATTTATTATAACATCAGTATAGTGAAAGATTGTTGTCATTTTCCTCCCCAACTAGACTACAGATCTTTCAAATTGGAGAACCACACTTATTAATCTCTGGATTTTCAATGCTTAATAAATGTCTCTGAGAAAAAGAATACTGCACATGAAGATTTGGTTGCAATTAATGTTTATTTCTTAGATGAGGAGGAGCTAACAATATAGAAGTCATTATGGGTAAGAGGGAGAGGCCTGCTGTTACTTCATTTGTAAAACAGATGATTGAACTATAATCAATGTTTCTAAAGTTTTACTTTTATTTTGAAATATTTCTATGAGATTATCTTTCATCATTGTAATATCTTGTGTACAGTGTTGAGGAACAGGGTTATAGAGATGGAGTTTTCCCCAAAAGCCTACCCTGCCAGTAAGCACAGGGTATCTGCTAAGGTATGAACTAAGGTTAGATAAGAGCTCACCTATGAGTTGTGCAGTTGTAAATCTGACCACATGAAATATTCTATTATTTCTTTAAAAGAAAAAAAAATATATTTGAGACAAATTATTGCTGACTTTTCAGTGTGCAACTATCTTTAAAAATTCCATAGTATAACAATTAATTGATTCAGTAGGATTTATGCTGAATAAACATTTCAGAAAATCTGTCAGTGTAAGTTAGTGTTAATGCAAAGTTGCTTCATATATAATAGCTTCAAGTATATAATTACTTTGACTGTCAGCTGACAATGATTTATTATACATTTTGAGGAACATTAGCAGCTCCCTACTAAGAGTATCGATATGTAGAAAGCAGGGCAGAAACCATGGGGCTAAATGAATCTGCAATCAAACTTTATTATGAGAGAATTTTTGAGAATCCTAAAAAGAAGTAATGTAAGCAATGCATTCACTATTCTTTCTAAAAGTAGATGTTGCTTGCTGAGAAAATTACTTAAAAAATTGTAGAAGCTCTAGTAATTATCACACATCAGAAAAATGAATTTAAGAAGTTTTGATTTATTTGTCTATTAAAATTTGTTTTCTAAAACAAATTATTAGACAAAACCTTTCTTGTTTTGAAATGCTGAAAGTAAAACAAATAATTCAGTTGTTGCACCCTTTTTTCTTTTTTTTAGAGACAGGGTCTCACTGTGTTGCCCAGGCTGGCTTTGGACTCCTGGGCTCAAGTGATTCTCCTGCTTCACCTCCCTAGAGTGCCTGGGATTACAGTTGCACAGCACCATGCCCAGCCGAGTGTTGCTTTTAAGAACTTTTCCATAACTATAAATTTTCATGAATTAAGACTAATCTCTTCTAGATTCTTAATATAAAGTTGTAAGATGCATAAAATAGCAATTAAGGAATGGTAACAGAAAATGAGGATAGTGCTTAACAATGTTCAAGAAGGAGCCTAAAACCAAACTAAGAAGCCATAACACATACTGAAATTTTAATTTAAAGATGAAATATTTACAGGTACATTTCCAATATGCCATAGGTATGGGGAAAATATTCTTAATTTACTACTTGAAGATTGTCACCTGACAGTGACAAACTCCTACCAAAAATCCTGATTACTCTAAAGACTTTAAGTGGTAGCTTTTCAAAAATGTTAATTCAGGAACAGTAAATAACAAATAAGAATGACTGCTTATCAAAACTGGCTTTTAACCATTGATGAAATTTGTATAGAGTTTTACAAATCATTGAATCAAAGAGTTAAGTAGGAAGAGAAAAACATGTCATTGATGTTTTAAGAGAAACATATTCTAGTTTTTCCTAATATGGGAAGAAAAACTAAAAAGCCATTGGGATTTATTTTCTGTGTATTTTGATCTTCATCTAAAACTTCCAGGCACCAACCAACCAAGCCCCAGATGTTGAGTAGTACTGACGTTGCAACAGAGTATAGACAGAAAATGTAAAGTTAAGAGAAGTGGCAGGGGAAGAAAAATAAAAAGGAAAGATGAACAAATATTAAAAAGTAAGTAGCATATATACACCATGGAATACTATGCAGTCATAAAAAAGGATGAGTTCATGTCTCTTGCAGGGACATGGATGAATCTGAAAACCTTCATTTTCAGCAAACTAACATAGGAACAGAAAACCAAACACCACATGTTCTCACTCATAAGTGGGAGTTGAACAATGAGAACACATGGACACAGGAAGGGAAACATCAGACACCAGGGCCTGTTGAGGGATGGGGAGCTAGGGGAGAAATAGCGTTAGGAGAAATACCTAATGTAGATGACAGATGGGTCCAGCAAACCACTATGGCACGTGTATACCTATGTAACAAACCTGTACATTCTGCACATGTATCCCAGAACGTAAAGTATAATTTTTTTAAAAAAGTAAGCATTGAAAAGGAACACTTTGAAATACATTGTGAACATTAACAAGCAGCTTTTATACCATGAAATACTAACATTTATATTTCATTTAATTCTTATATTTTACATCTAATAAATCAAGTCTTAGAAGTACTCAAAATTCAACAACGACTAAAATGCTTAAGCTATTTTGAAAATTATCTGCTCAAATGTTCTTTTAGTTGTTAAAGATAATGGAAAATACATTTTTCCAATAAGCAAGTACTGTTGAGATCTTGCTCAGATAGTTAATAAAATAAGGCTACAATTATAGGAGAGAGCACACCAAGAATGTTGCAGATTACACAAGTACTGTGCATATATGGTATTCTTGGAACAACACTGGTAATGATGCTTGTGTCTGAACTGAATACAAAATATTCTCTGAAGCACTTGGTTATGAGATTAGAATACAGATAGGTTTATCTATTTACTTAAACTCAAACACAGTTTGCTATCTTCCCTTTAGAATTAAAATGTTGAGAAACATAGAATATTGTCTCTGTACTTTGCCTTTGAATTGTGGAGAACAAAGTGATATTAAAGAATATATATGTTAAATTAGCATTTTCTTAATTATGCTCATAACTATAGCAACTACAGTCCCCCAAATATAATGATGGTGCATAGGCAAAATCTGCAATAACAAAGCTATTTAATTTATAGTCTACCAAACCAGTGTAAATAAAAGCATCTAGCAATTTCACAATCTTCATTAAAATGGTGAAGCAGGTAAAATTAGTCTTTAATGATATTCTAAATTCCATCTTATTTACTTTATTCCTGTTCAAAATAATAGTATGATATTTTGTCAATAAAAAGCACATTTTTCACATTTTAACATCTCTGAAATTGAAGTATGACTTAAAGTTAATATGATAAAAAATTATCATTGTCATGGTTAACTGGCATTTTTTTTCTTAGTGGTATGCAAACGACTGGTACATTTTATAATAAATGGTATACTAGATTTAGTGAAATTAGGCAAATTAGGTATAAGGCATAAATTCACCAAAAAATGTCTACCTGGAAATATGTCTAATTGTCCAATAATATTTAGATTGAAAACTTCAGACATTACTCCTCTTAGGGATGTACATGTATAAGCTTTCAAAATAAAAAAAATAAAATAATGTTAGAATCACAAAGAATTATTTACTAAAGGTAGACTTTCAGTCTCTGTGGTAAGTGGTGTCAAATATATCTTTTGTCATGAACTATTTCCAGCACCATTGAAATCTGTTCCACTTGCTCCAATCTTAACTTTTAGACTCTTTGACTACATGACTATGGACCAAGATTTAGCCTCTTTTAATCACAGTTTCTTTTTCTTTTTCTTTTTTTTTAATTTTTCTTTAAGTTCTGAGGTACATGTGCAGATCTTGCAGGATTGTTGCATAGGCACACACATGCCATGGTGGTTTGATATCTCCATTCCCCTGTCACCTACATCAGGCATTTCTCCCAGTGTTATCCCTGCACAACCTCCCTGACCCCCACTGTCACGCCCCTAGCCTCCCATCCCCCAACATACCGCAGTGTGTGATGTTCCCCTCACTGTGCCCATGTGTTCTCATTGTTTAACACCTGCCTATGAGTGAGAACATGCAGTATTTGGTTTTCTGTTCTTATATCAGTTTGCTGAGAATGATGGTTTCCAGATTCATCCATGTCCCTACAAAGGACACGAACTCATCATTTCTTATGGCTGCATAGTATTCCATGTGTATATGTGCCACATTTTCCTTGTCCAGTCTATTATCGATGGGCCTTTGGGTTGGTTCCAAGTCTTTGCTATTGTAAGCAGTGCCGCAATGAATATTCGTGTGCATGTGTCTTTATTATAGAACAATTTATGATCCTTTGGATAGATACCCAGTAACGGGATTGCTGGGTCAAATGGCATTTCTATTTCTAAACCCTGGAGGAATTGCCACACTGTCTTCCACATGGTTGAACTAATTTACACTCCCATCAACAGTGTAAAAGTGTTACTATTTCTCTATATCCTCTCCAGAATCTGTTGTCTCCAGATTTTTTAATGATTGCCATTCTAACTGGTGTGACATGGTATCTCAGTGTGGTTTTAATTTGCATTTCTCTACTGACCAGTGATGGTGAGCATTTTTTCATATGTTTGTTGACCTCATATATGTCTTCTTTTGAAAAGTGTCAGTTCATATTCTTCACCCACTTTTGAATGTTTTTTTTTTTTCCTTGTAATATCTGTTTTAGTTCTTTGTAGATTCTGGATATTAGCCCTTTATCAGATGGGTAGATGGCAAAAACTTTGTCCCATTCTGTTGGTTCCAGTTCACTCTAATGATTGTTTCTTTTGCTGTGCAGAAACTCTTAAATTTAATTAGATCCCATTTGTCTATTTTGGCTTTTGTTTCCATTGCTTTTGGTGTTTTAGTCATGAAGTCCTTGCTTATGCCTATGTCCTGAATGGTTTTGCCTAGGTTTACCACCCTGAATATGCCTGATCTTGTCTAATCACAATTTCTTTATCTAAAAGTTGAGATATTCAATCTAACTTATAGGACCATGAAGAGAACTACATGAGATGGCAGACATAAAGAAGCAGAACATATATACCATGGAATACTATGCATGCATAAAAAAGAAAGAGTTTGCAGGGACATGGATGAAGCTGGAAACCGTCATCCTCAGCAAAATAACACAGGAACAGAAAAACAAACACCATATTTTCTAACTCCTAAGTGGGAATTGAACAATGAGAACACATGGACACAGGGAGGGGAACATCAGACACTGGAGCCTGTCAGTGGGTGGTGTAAAGGGGGAGGGAGAGTATTAGGACAAATACCTGATGCATGTGGGGCTTAAAACCTAGATGACGGGTTGATGGGTACATCAAACCACCATGGCACATGTATATCTATGTTATAAACCTGCACATTCAGCTCATGTATCCCAGAACTTAAAGTAAAATAAAATTATAAAAAAAGTAGCATAGTGCCTAGCACATAAATGTTATAAACTTTTCTTAAAATGTAGCCTTGAAACAAATCATTCTGAAAACTGAAATTTGTCAGAGGTGGTAGGAAGTATTCCTGACGACTGGCTTAGCTTGACAGCAGATCAGATTGACAGAGTATGTTTGAACTAAACACTGTTAAAGTAGTTTCAACGATGAATGTCCTCTGCTCATTTTAGTACATGATTAGCAGGACACAACAGGATGAAGAATGAAAAACAAAACTCCTGTTACAAAGTGACTGCATTCATCAATCAAAGGTCTATGCCAGCCTCTAAAACAGAAGGGGGGAACATCATACTGGGGGCACCACACTGTGAGATGGGCAATACAGTTAAATACCAAAATGCTTTTCACAGCATTTAACACCAGATGGCTATAGGCAAAATTCTGCACAGGTAGATATTCAAACTGCCTCAAACATTTCTTCAGACTTTCTTAGAGTTTGATATCCTCAACACTAGAGTCACTTTGGTTTGAATGCATGATTTCTAAAAGGACATTGCACAAATGCACAATGACCACATAGAAAGAAGATATATTTTCTTGATACTTCAGCATAAATGAGTGTGTCAGATTATATAGGGAAGGAAACAGAAACCACACCAAATAAAGCTGATGGAGATGAGAAAAACTTAGACAGTCTCAGGACAAAGAGTGCAAATTCTAGCAGCAGGAAAACAAAGTGAATGATCTGGGCAGATGGAAGTATCTGACTACTTTGTTACTGGGGAAAGAATAAATATAAATTTGAAGTTCTAAAAAACAAGAACTAGACTGATATTTCATTGCTGTTTCCAGTTCCTGGCAGAGAACATGGCACAAAACAGGCTTTCAATAAATATTTGTTAAAAGGAAAAATAGATGAATGAGACTTTTAAAAAATATATTTTTACTGTCTCTACATTGCTAAAATATCAGAGTATAAAGTAAGTTTCATTTTTGCATATTTATGTAAAACAAGAGCATCACAAAACATAGGTGAATCATGTTATATCAGACCTATGCTGATTTTCAAAAACCATAAGGTGACCTGTAAGGTATTTAAACGTATGCAGTAAACAAATGACTTAAGATGTCAGGTTCTTTTTTTAGTTTTTATTTTTTTTAACTGATAGAAAAAGAGCATTTATTTGGTTTTGAAATGCATTTGTGTGAATTGGAGGTGGGGATGGGGGCAGAGCAAAAACAGGATACAGACTCCTAATTTAAAAAAAAATAATTGCAATTCTTATTTTAGATACGAGGGTACATGTGCTGGTTTGTTACATGGGTATATTGCATGATGCTGAGGTTTAGATGGCAGGTTCTTGAATGCATGGGCCATTCTGTTTTTAATCTTTGTAAGCCCAGTGTTCATCGTAGTGCATGACATATGATAGTTATTCAATAAACGTTGGTTAAATTAATGGGATTTTAATATACGTAGTTAATCATCCAAAAGCTTTGTGCATATTTTGTCTAATAATCCAGAAAATTGACGGTATAGTTACTGTGCAGACATAGTCAGTGGCACGCTTGTCATCAACTGATGTGTTATAATTCAGTTCATTTAATTGTGCTTATGTTTTACTGTGTTGTATTTTCTTTACGAGAACATGCTTGCTCTTTTGCCAAATTTTTTCTCATCCATATTTACATGTATACTGACAAATTAGTATTTCAGTGGCCTTATGTTCCTGTTGAACAGCCATGAGATGTTTTATTTGCAGCATCTGTGTATTTTAAGATATCATTCCGTCTCAGAGATGCCAATTTTTCGTGTAAATGAAAATGAAAAAATGAGATTATAGCATTGGTAAAATAAAAGAGAGTCTGTAGAGTTTTCTCAAAATATATACTTTAGTCTCTTCCTGGAGATTCTGATTTAGTTTTGCAGGGGAGTGAGGGTTGGGAAAATTAGAATATACTGTGTGATTTCAGTCTGAATTTACACATACCTATAACCACTTCTATTTTGACACTATGAATCTTATCAGGGTGGTGCTAACTGCAATCTGGGAAAGGTGCCCATACTTCAGAAACCTTCCCAGGTCCTTCCATTCTCAAACCAGCAGTGAATTCACAATCTATTAATATTTACAAATATTTATTTGTGATTTAACAATCTTAAAAATGGTAATTAACCCCATAGTAATTGCTATCTTATCTTCTCAAGGAGATTACTTCTACTCTCATTATCTTGTTTTTATTTTATTTATTTATTTATTTTACTTAAAATATTATATTATATATATATATTTTTATTGCATTTTAGGTTTGGGGGTACATGTGAAGAACATGCAATATTGTTGCATAGGTACACACCTGGCAGTGTGATTTGCTGCCTTCCTCCCCATTACCTATATCTGACATTTCTCCCCATGCTATCTCTCCCCAACTCCCCACCCCCTGCTGTGTCTCCCCTATTTCCCCTCAACAGACCCCAGTGTGTGATGCTCCCCTCCCTGTGTCCATGTGTTCTCATTGTTCAACACCCACCTTTGAGTGAGAACATACAGTGTTTGATTTTCTGCTCTTGTGTCAGTTTGCTGAGAATTATGGTTTCCAGATTCATCCATGTCCCTACAAAGGGCACGAACTCATCGTTTTTTATGGCTGCATAGTATTCCATGGTGTGTATGTGCCACATTTTCCCTGTCCAGTCTATCATCGATGGGCATTTGGGTTAGTTCCAGGTCTTTGCTATTGTAAACAGTGCTGCAATGAACATTCGTGTGTATGTGTCCTTATAGTAGAACAATTTATAATCCTTTGGATATATACCCAGTAATGATATTGCTGGGTCAAATGGAATTTCTATTTCTAGGTCCTTGAGGAATCGCCACATGGTCTTCCACAATGGTTGAAATAGTTTATACTCCCACCAGCAGTGTAAAAGTGTTCCTATTTCTCCACATCCTCTCCAGCATCTGTTGTCTCCAGGTTTTTTAATGATCGCCATTCTAACTGGCGTAAGATGGCATCTCAATGTAGTTTTGATTTGCATTTCTATAAAGACCAGTGATGATAAGCATTTTTTCATATGTTTGTTGGCCTCGTATTTGTTTTCTTTTGTAAAGTGTCTGTTCATATCGTTATCTTGTTTTTAAATTCATTTGAGAAAAATCCAATGAATGTAAAGGAAGAAATAGGGAGAATTGCATCAAAATGTAGAAGCCAGTGTAAACTGATGAAGCTATAACTGGTACATTTGTGTTAGCAGACTTCCTTTTAATTTAATCTTGCCTTTCTGGTTAAAAAATCTCACAGAATTTTTAGTTGCCTTTTTTTTTTGAGACAGAATTTCACTCTTATTGGCCACGCTGGAGTACAATGTTGGGATCTTAGCTCACCACAATCTCCACTTCCCTGGCTCAAGTGATTCTCCTGCCTCAGCTTCCCAAGTAGCTGGGATTACAGGCATGTGTTACCATGCCCAACTAATACTGTATTTTTAGTAGAGACCAAGTTTCTCCATGTTGGTCAGGCTGGTCTCGAACTCTTGACCTCAGGTGATTGGCCCGCCTTGGCCTCCTAAAGTGCAGGGATTACAGGTGTGAACCACCGCACCTGGCCTAGTTTCATTTTGTTACAAAAGAAAAAAATATTTTGTTGTGTGGCTGAGAGATAGTGCTTTTTAAATTATCAGAGAACAAAGATCCTTTTGATAAAGTACATAAAATTTATTCCTTTATAACACTGGCTATAATCCATACCTTCCCACTTTTACTTTTTATTCTATAAAAGTCAGGATAAATTAAGTGGCAAGAGCAAACTCATAATATGAGGTTTTTTTTTTTTTTTTAGAAGCAGAAAATGACTCAATTATTAATTGCTTTAAGAAACTAACATGATCATTGTAACAAAGATGTTAACTGCATTATAGTAGATAATCCTTGATCCTTGCAGAAAAAAATTTAGAGAATGAGGATTAGACATTAACTTCTTACAGAGTATTTGAAATATGGCATTGCAAAATATTTTATAGAAAAATGTGATGTTGTTATGCTTACTGAGAACATAGAATTATCTACTGTTCTGGGTTTTAATTAATTTTGATTGTTTTAGAGATAGGAATAAATGGAAGAAGCAACTCCAGTGCCTAGCAGGGTACCAAGTACAAAATTAGTGATTAATATATATGTGTTGAATAGATAAATTTGCAATGGAAAATCTTTGGCAAGTTATAAATGTTATAGACATATATTATGGATATTAAAAATCCCTCATCTTTATCTCCCATTTATTATAATCTGCACCAATCTTTTCTTGTCTTTTTTAAAAATTATTTTACTGTAAGTTTTGGGATACATGTGCTGAACATGCAGGTTTATTACATAGGTATACATGTGCCATGTAGCTTGCTGCACCTATCAACCTGTTATCTTGGTTTCAAGCTCTGCATGCATTAGGTATTTGTCCTAATGTTCTCCATCCCCTTTCCCCTCACCCCCCGGCAGGCCCCCATGTGTGATGTTCCCCTCCCTGTGTCCATGTGTTCTCATTGTTCACCAGTCTTTTCTTAATTCTTTACTCTTTACTGAAAAATTAGAAATGAAGCAGAGACATTGGGAGTTTGATATTTTCACAGTAATTTAATGCTGATATTTTGCTACTGGCCACCTTGGGGGCCAATATTCTCATCCTTCTAGAGAAGTTGTATTAGTTCTAATGACAATTAGTTTGTAAGTTTTCTTCAATGATGAGACAGTGTCTTCAATATAAAAGATACACACACACACACACACACACACACACACACACACACACACACAGAGAGAGAGAGAGAGAGAGAGAGAGAGAGAGAGAGAGAGAGATCAGGTAATTGAGAACATACATTTACCAAACCGATGATTAGCAAGATTGTTTTGTATGATCTAACTTGCTAAGAGAATTTTACTTCATTATTCCAATTGCAGTATTTTCGAAGTTTACAAACATCCAAGATATGTACGTAGGCAAATTTGTCCAATAAGTTCTCTGAAATTTGAAGGTGTTTGTGGAAACTGAGGTCAAGGATTTATAAATGATTTTGTTATTGATTTTATTTGGAAGCCCTTAAATAAATAATTTTGCAATTAATGTAGAGTGAGTGGAAGGTAAAGTGTGGCTTGAATATGCTTCAGAATTGTTAGGCAATTTGAGAGTTTCTGCAAAATTCCTGAATGGTTCTGATTAATTCTTCATTTGGTGACCAAAAGAGGAAGTATTTGAAAATGATGTTTTTCAAATTACAACTGCCTCACCCACAACATTATTCTGATTATAAAGATATCAGTCTGAAATGATAAGATGCTTTAAAAAATACAATTGTTTCAGAAATAAAACTGCTTATTTCTGCCTCCAGTTGGGAACTACCTCTCTAAATGATGCTTCCTCATTGAGAAGCCTTCAGAAAGGTTCTTCATAGCTGGTTCTGTAGGCAGTACATGCGAAGACAGTTATAGTTTTCCATTATCTAAATGTGAGGAAAGACTCTGGGCTCATGATTAATGTAATAATTTTCTACCTTATATTCAGAGAAGCAGAAAAATAGAAATCAAGTTCGGGATTATTAGACAGCATAGGATGACAATTTTATATGAAATAATCTAAAAGTATTGCATATAGCTTGCAGAAATAATGTCTTAATTATGATGTGATATGACAATAAATCAATGGAGCAAATTTTATTGTCTGGTTTTTAGAGATTTTTTTCTTTTATGATTGTACCTCTATAGCTCTGGATATTCAGCGATGTGAAAAACGTTAAGGACAACTTACCCTATCTTTAACAGTTTTCAATGTTGTTGAAATGCACACACATCAGAGAAATCATATGGAAACATCGCCTTTACTTTATAGTGAGAAAACAGGCTGAGAGCTCTTTCATGCCTTAATTCCTATTTCATTGTTATTTATGCTAAAGTATGACACTGTCTATCATTTATAATTTGACATCCTGTACAAATGTACAGTATGCCTAGCTTAATAATGGGGAGATATTCTGAGAAATGCATTATTAGGCAATTTTGTCACTGTGCAAACGTCATAGCATGTGCTTATACAAACCCAGATCATACATACCCTACTACACACTTAGACTATATGGTATTGCCTATTGCTCCTCGGCTACATGGCTATACAGTATGTTACTGTAGTAAACACTGTAGGCAATTGTAACATAGTAAGTATGTATCTAAACATATCTAAATATAGAAAGGTTATAGTAAAAATATGGTAAAAAAGATAAGAAATGTTACCCTTGTATAAAGCATTTGCCATGAATAGAGCTTGAAGGCCTAGAATTTGCTCTGGGTGAGTTTTGAGTTGAGTGTTGAGTGAATGTGAAGGCCTAGGCCATTGCTGTGCAGGACTGTAGACTTTATAAGCACACTAAATTTATTAATTTTTTTATTCAGTAAGAAATTAATTAGCTTACTGTAACTTTTTTACTTTATAAAATTTTTAAATTTTCCAAAACTTTGTGACTCTTTTGTAATAACATTTAGCTTAAAACACAAGTTATTATATAGATATACAAAAATATTTTCTTTATTTATATCCATATTCTATGATCTTTTTACCATTTAACTTTTTAAAATACTTTTTAAGATTTTTATTAAAAGTTAAGGCACACGTGCGTACACACACACGCACACACACACACGCACACACACACTAACTTAGACCTACCCATGGGTCAGGATCATCAATATCACTAACTTCAACCTTTTGTCCTACTAGAAGGCCCTCAGGGCCAATAACAAACGTAGAGATGCAATCTTCTATGATAATAATAGCTTCTTCTGACGTGCCTTCTGAAGGACCTACCTGAAGTTGTTTTATAATTAACATTTTTTAATAAGAGGAGTATAGTAAACAAAAAATCAATAACAGAGTTTTTTTTTAATCACAAAATACTATGTGTTGTACATAATTATATGTGCTAGACTTTTACATGAGAGGCAGTGCAGTGGGTTTGTTCACATCAGCATCACCAGAAACCTGTGGGTCATGCATTGTGCTATGACATTTGATGGCTATGACGTCACTATACAATAGGAATTTTTGAGTGCCATTAAAATCTGATGGGACCA
>NW_016107951.1:529334-535390 GCF_001604975.1 Cebus imitator | reverse complement strand
TCATTGACCAAAACATCATTTTATGACTCATGACTGTACCTGGGCATTAACACCTGCATCTGTGAGAAAATAGAGAGTATTTTAGTTAAATTTATATCTTCTTAGATTTAAATTTTATTGTTTGTAATTATGTCTTTCTGGTGCGCTGACTCATATAGTCAACCCTCTAGATTCATATTCTCAGAATATCTAGCAGCAGAAATTAAAATGTTATTATTGCATATTAAATGAAATTATTTTTGGGGAAATATTTAAATCTTATGTTATTTCTCTTGCAAACTTGGATGACCATTGATATTAGGGGCTAGTTTAATGATTTTATCTCTAATACCTAAAATCACAAATTCTCATGCAATTTACCCAATAAATTAGTTGAGTATATGCGGCTGATTATTTGAAGCTGTCCGTTTTCCATCCTGTTAAATTTTGTGATGATATAAGAGAAAGTAAATGTACATTTTATATAAATATGGAATTGTGTAGGCCTAGGGATACCTCTGTATCACTGAAACTATTTTACTATGCAAAAATGGATTCATTTAGTATGTATTTACTATGAGTCCACTATATTCTTAGCCCCAAACTAGGTGTAGCTGTACTAGTAAGAACAGCATGAGAAGCGCGTTATTTTTCTTCACTGCCTCCAAGTGAACTCTATAATAACACCAAAGCCATGCTTGAGTTATTTCAGATAAATACTATTTAGAAAGACAGTTCCATATTTTCAGGCAACTTAGCAGTTCAGATGCCTTTAGGTTCTTTGCATGACTGAATTAAAGAGCTAGAATGTATATGAAAGCTTAGTGAACTGTGTTTGCAGTTTCACCGAACAGCCATAAGTAATATCTCACTTTGTTCAGATTCAAGTGTAACCACTGGAATTATCTCTTGTGATTAAATCACAATTCTGTTGAACTACATGAGTAAAGATGGACATGTAGTTGGTATGGCATCTATGGGTTATAGCTTGGCTATGATGTTTGTCCACATGAAGTCTCTCCCTTTATATGTATCACACCCAAATGTACAATTAAGCTAGGATATAAAATTGAATTATTTGAGGAGGGAAATTAACTGCTAATAAAACAAAACTTCTACCTATGATTAAATCAACTCCAAGCCACTCTTTATTAGTGGAAAATTCCCCTTTAAAAAGCCAAAGCTTTTAAATTTATTATACTGATGAGCTAACTCTATTAATAAGAAACTTTTTATAAAAATCAGTGAACCACTAATAGTATTTAAAGATGTCAATGAAAGTGAAAATTTTTAAGGCACAAATTCTCTACTTACTGCTGAAACCCTAATTAACATGAAATTATAGAAGTCTAAATAGCACTTGCTGATTCATCATCTGGGACACATTTTCCCCTGGCTGTGTTTGCTACCACTGCTGGATGAGTGGTCAATAATTATTATTTGGTATCACACATTTCATAGAAACTGTCAGAACATGCAATTAGTCAGGAATGATAAAATGGCAACAAAAGTGTTAGGAATAATGAATTGGTGATATAAGTCATCAATGTGTGATACATGTATTCTTAAAACTTTTCATAGTCTACGGGTTATTAAATGTAATCATGACTGGTAAAAGCAGATGAACTATGATTTAGGGACTCTGAAATGTTTACTCTCACTTGAAAATGAGCTCACATTCTTTTGATTATCTTGGTCCTTGCTACACAATAAATCACTACAGAACAGAACCCTCTGTATGAAAATCTCCAGATCTGGGGCCATTGTCTGAAGGCATTTATTACAGAAAGTTGTACAAATGCCTCAGCTATAATATGATTTCACAGCAAGAATGCCATGAACAGTAAGTCTCCAGAGATGCTGTAAAACGTTTGTGGCAGCTGAGATCTAAGTTTAGACACAATTGATTGCAAAACTTTAACTTTTCATGGAACTTTTAGCCTTTAGCACACCGCTTAAGTGGTCAAAGAATGCTAAAAATAATTTTAGTTAAAAGTCATTTTTTAGTTCCTTCAAATAAACATAAGAGTGAAAAACAAAGAGTGATGCCAAACATTCCTATTATTATCAGCACACCCTTTTGTGTTTTTCTGTTTTGTAAAGTCACACATATACAGCTGTATAGCTGTAATTTAGACTGTGCAGCTCCTAAAAATAGGATACTGCAATTCTCATTTTGAAAAATGCTCAAGTTTATCAGCCATACCTATTGAAATCATTAATTAGTAAGAAGTGATGATCCGTTATGCTCCATTTCACCTTTGACTGTTGAAATCACCCCCTAGAGGTAACCACATTATAGTGATGGATGAAGTATTTGGAAAATTTCTGTGATCCAGAGCTTCTGGGAAGCAAAGAATATTTTACAAATGTGTAACCAAAGAAGAGTGGTTTAACATAGTATTTCTCGTCTTCTAGTTCATATTACATTGACTTGACTAGAGGAAGACTAATGCTCATTTATGAATTCTTGAAGGTGGTGACATGTGACATATATCTGAAATGGGAGACTGAATTTAATATCCATAATTAAGTGTCAACATTCATACTTCACTCTCATGCTTGGCAACATTACACTGACAATACAGAAGAGTGGTACAGAACTTACTGTTATGTAGCAGATTTTTAAATGAGCATATTTCAAAGCTCCCTATGAAGTAATGAATTAGAAATTGGCTTTGAATTCAACTTGATTGTCAGCTATTATTTGGTACATAGATCTCATGAGAGTAGTATGCAGTTATACGATAGCTACTAGGAACTCTGCATGACATTACATGGGGATATAGAAAATAATTCTTAGGTTTTCTATTTAAATAAAAAATTTTTGATGTAAAGCTGGAGCCTTCCAGTACTACAGTGGTGAATGCAGAATTCAGGATGGAGTGGATGTGTTTTTGACATTATCCAAGGGGATTTATTACTGGCAATACTAGGAGGATCTCATTGCACCAAGCCTTCATTTATAATAGAGTCCCATGGCATGGATCTTGTGGATAGCATTACAGTATAGTTTCAGGTTTCTGGGAAAGAGCAGAGCAATTAGATATAGAAGAAAGAGTCACTTTTAACATGGTGTTTGGTTATGCACAGTGATTTCTTGTTAGAAAAGTCAATTGAGCTCAGCTATTTTGAGTATATTACAGGTACTTGATAAATATTTGTTTTGAAGTGTATCAGGCTGTAGCATATTTAGCATTCTGCCTCTGAGAGAGACAAGAAGGTGATGTTATAAGATTTCTCAATTATTTTCCTTGCTGCAATCTCAAAATGTTAGCCTTCTACTCTAAAAATATTCACTTACTCTCACTATGCAGGTATCATTCATAAATCTGAATTCTCCTTGTGTTTTTATTTAGTTATATGTTAATTTTATTTTGGCCTCCAGTACCTCTTGTCTCCATTGACTGAAGTGCATTGTTAGATAGTCCTGAAATTCTTTGAGCCCAAGTTTCTTCATTTGAAATGTCATAATAACTAGTTGTATTTTCAAAATAGAATAGATTACAGCATATACAGTTTTCTAGCACATAATAGATGCTATTCTATCTCAGAATCTATTCCCTGTGTGTCACTTTCGCTCTTTCATAAAAGTTAATTATATTCCCCTTCAAACTTAGTTTTTAAAGATTAATGAAGCTCATGTCCTCATATGAAAATTTCTGCAAATTCTTGATTTTAGCTACTTCTTGTCCCTGCTTCAAACTTTATGTTGTCTTTCTTCAAGCATGCCATAAGAATTGCACTCAAGTCCAGCTTTTTAATCAACTCCCTCTAATGTTTTTTATCTCAAAGGGAAAGCAAAATCATATTAAAACTGGAGCAAATAATGACTTGCTCACTATATTACTACTTCTCTTACATGGAAGAATTGAGGATTGATGGAAGCAGTATCTGTGATGTTCATGGCTGTATCTTCTTAACCATCAGTATTATCCTTCCCTGCACTGTGGCAGATAGGTACAAAGGGGTGACACAAAGATGCATTGGGCAAATGTCCCAGTGGTCTTAGACAGTCATTGTTCATGAAGGCATGACATTAGTGTAAGTTTGATTGAACAACATATTAAAATTACTTTCACTAAGATAATAAAAGAGTGTTCAAATATACGGTGTATATATTTATTCCTTTATAATGTTTCTTAAATCTTTCCTTCTGCTTTCCATCCCTAATGATAACAGTTTTGGATATATATGTTTTTTTTATCTGATGCATGAATTACAAAATTAGTTTTCTAACTAGCTTTCATTTCTCTAGTCCTACTCCCTTTTACTCATTGTACGTACAGCTACTGTATTGATTTTCATTAAATACCATTTTTTTCTTATGCTACTTTCATGCTCATACATCTTTGTAAGTTTCCTATGGATTTCAGCACAGTTCTCAAGAATTTTTACTCAAGTGGCAGATGGGAATGAACTGGAAGACCCTGAGAACAAAGAATTAAACAACTCTTCTCAAACCCCATCCTGTATCTTTAAAATTCAATTTAAATTTTTATACCCTTCTCTTTTCTTTTTCCAAAAATGTGATTTTAGTGTGACAAAGACTCTCTCCTAGAACAAACTTTATTCAGGCTTTTCTGAACTTGCTTTTCAATTGGATGTCTTTGGCTTACTTAGCTCAATTTTGGCAGGAATCTTTTTCATGTCTCCTTTTAGCAGTTTTCTACCCACTGACCCTCTCATTCCTTCTCCTTGACTTTAAGTCCCCAGCTGCCTTTGCTGTATTTGCAGTTGAGCCCCATCTGTCCCTTATTGTGATAGTCATAACACCTATCAGTCATACTGCATAAAATCTCCCTTACCATTTTAGCAAGTGTCAGAATAATTTTTCTTTAACAGCAGGGAGTGCCAATCATGTTAACCCACACCTTGGGAGAGAGGAGGTCAATATAACACAAGTTTGACCAGTCACAATGTTATTCTCAACTGCAGTTCTCTTCGTGAAGTAATAGGGGTGTGAGCTCCAAGCCACTCAGTACCATGGCCTGCTACCACAATATAAAGAAGGAGATATTAGACAATGAAGATATCATGTGGACAGAAACAGGGTCCAAGACCAGCTGCTCTCAAGTCCCTGTTTATAGTTCTCCTTAGGGTCAGCTCTACTTCTGCCCTTCCTGGTTGTGTAAGCCAGTAATTTGCCCTTTATTTTTCTTCAGTACACTCAATAATGTTTCATATGCTTTAAGCCAAAATGTTTTGACACATATATTCACTCAAATGATACTTTTCATCTATCCTGCCTTATTATTTATCTATAACCTTAATTTCTTGATTACACTATGTATAGTTATGCCTTGTGTAAATCCACAGAACTTAGGCTTTTAATAAACATTTACTAATTTCTCTATTCTATATGCTTTAAAATTAAGGAATTACACAATTTGTAATATTTAGAACTTTAATGTTCTAATTCATCCATCCATTCATTATTTTCCATGGGATCATAATGTATGTTTCACTCTGTTCATTTTCTTTAATTTTTTATTTTGCTGAACAATATCTTGTGAGCATCATTGTGTCAACAGCAACATTTTATTACGTAAAAATATGGCCACTTATATAATCCTCTATTTTAAATCATCTAGATTGTTTCTACAGATTCCCTATGCAAAATACAACCAAATAAATTTTTAGGTTTTCTTATTAGCACATTTCTTACATGCTTGGTTATTTCCTGATGATATATACATTTTGAATCTATGTTTTTTTAAATTCTTTTTTTGAGGGGATACATTTTGCTAAATAATTCTTCAGAAATATGGTTCAAATTTATACTTCTAAAAGAATTAATTAACCAATCTTTAATGTTTTTCTTAAAAACTAGAACTGTTGCTTTTGTTGTTTTTAGCTTATAGTTAATTGCATATAAAAGTAAAAGTGTTTTTTGGATTTTTAAATTAAACTTGTTCTTTGTTTACGTTTTATTCTTTCACTTATAAAATTATATTTATCGGCCGGGCGCGGTGGCTCAAGCCTGTAATCCCAGCACTTTGGGAGGCCGAGGCGGGTGGATCACGAGGTCAAGAGATCAAGACCATCCTGGTCAACATGGTGAAACCCCGTCTCTA
>NW_016107951.1:451039-529125 GCF_001604975.1 Cebus imitator | reverse complement strand
AATTGATTCCTTAGACCTCCTAACATTAAGGAGGTTAGCATTTGTCATTGATAATAATTATAATGATGACATTTTGGAGTTATTAGCTTTTTTACTTATTCTTTCATATATACTGAAAAATTTTGTTAAATTTTGTATGCATTTAACTTTTAATGAAATGTATTTAGAAAATTGGTCCAGTTTTGGTCATCATTTTCCTATTACTGTTAATGTTGACCAATTTCTATATTTTTGGCCTTATTTATAGAATTTCTACTTGAAATACAGAGGGAGAAATAGTTCTACTTTTTAAAATGATTATCCAAATATATTTTGCTTTTATATATGCATGTATTATATATATTTATATTTAAAGTTCTAGATTATCTGTAAAGACATATACAAACATTTGTCTTACAGTGTGGTTTAATTGAATATAAATTGCCATGTTGTAGCAATTTGACACTAAGTTTAAACTTACTGGAAAAGATTACAAGTCAAAGTTAATGAGTAGCAAATTAATGTAACATTAATATGTTAAGAAAGCCCTGTAGAAAGCAATTCTAGACATTTGTTATGAACGATCAATTTTTCGTTAAATTCTTTAAGTGATTTCAATATGTTTTTGGTATAAAACCAACCGCTTTTCCTAGTGTTTGCCAGAAGATGGTGCTATATTAATAAAGTATGATCTCAGTGTTCTAGGAAATACAGCTAAATATTGTCAACGTATTAAAATAAAAGCAGCTCCTAAGGCTTGACAAATAACTCTCTAATGATATGCTCATTTTATATGCTCATATCTTAAAAAGAAAAGTTTCTTATGCATTTGGAGGTAAAAGGAATAAAAGGTATCATTTTTTCACATATTTTTATTGTTTTTTTCTTTTCAAGTCGTAAGACAATTTGGGTATAAGAAGCCTGCTCATTAGCGGTTTTTAAAACTAGAGCTACATAACAAATCTGAAATAATTTTAAAGTCATATGCTCATACAATACATATACATACACTTACACACACACACACAATAACTTCTGCGCTGAGTCTGAAAAAATGGAACAGAAGAAAATAAAACCAAAACTTAAAATTATGATTATTCCATGTAATTAACCACAAAAGTAGCTTGTATATTTATAATTATTTATATTTAAAAATAGTCAAAATTCATCTCAGGCATGTTTACATTGAATTTATTTACAGCAAGACACAGTCATTCATCAGAAGTCTGGCAAGCATTCCTTCAACCACTGATTTTAGTTAATGTCATTAAATATAGATGTCTTTTAAAAGACAGCCAATTTGGTATAAGGGAAAATGCCTCAATGCGTGCTAATAATGGGATTTCATTCAGCGTAAAAAAAATGAACCTTAATAAACTCCTTTCATTCTCCATTGCCCTGGCTCCAGAATTTTCTAATGAGTAGCAACAGGAGCTCAGCAACCACTAAGGCCTCTTAACCTGACAGTAATTGTGTCTAGTAAGTAGACAGACAAGAATATTCAGCAAAAGTTCAATTGAGGCATTCGGTATTACCTTACCAATTCTTACTAATGACTGGGAAACAAATTGTGTGTCTTGAGCTTGTCCATGAGGCAATGGTTTAGGCTCTGTAGGGAAGAAAGAACCATAGACATAATATAAAACTTTACTAATGAGCAGAAAAAGCATTGGTACATATGTTACTTTGCTTTATTTTTGGTATGATCCTTTCAGTACCTTCCAAATCTATACAAATAGATAGTTGAAAAACAGTTCATTCTTTCTTTTTTCTTTTACTTTAAGTTCTGGGATATATGTGCAGAATGTGCAGATCTGTTACATAGATAAACATGTGCCATGGTGGTTTGCTGCACCCATCAACCTATCATCTAGGTTTTAATACCCACATGCATTAGGTATTTTTCCTAATGCTCTCCCTCCTCTTGGCCTCCACCTCCCTGACAGGCTCTGGTGTGTGATGTTCCCCTCCCTTTGTCCATGTGTTCTCATTGTTCTATTCCTACTTATGAGTGAGAACATGTGGTGTTTGGTTTTCTGTTCTTGTGTTAGTTTGCTGAAAGTGATGGTTTCCAGCTTCATCTATGCCTCTGCATAGGACGTGAACTCATTCTTTTTATGGCTGCACACTCTTTTCTTATAGTACATAGCTGGATAGTTATGTATTATGTTTATTGAGTTCCTTCTATGGTCAGAATATCTTTAAAGTATTCAGAACTGAAGGAGGCGTTTAAAAGAAAATAGAAAGCAATGCTTTTGAGAAATAGCCATTTAATTAGTGAGATTGAGCAAACATTTAGGCAGGCAGTAGCAAATTAAAAACACATTTAATAAAACTAAGTAATATAACATAAAATAATTGTGGGATTGATTAGTGCCTGTTTGATTTTGGATCAGTGCTTTTGTTAGAGCTTTTTTTTTTTTTAAGCCTAAACTTATCCTGTTTAAGACTGATAACAATCTCACTATGTAGATACTGTTATCTTTTCTTTTTGATAAATGAAGAAACTAAGTCCTACAGAAGTTGACTAATCTACCCGCTCATACAGCTAATAGGCCACGGCACAGGATTTGGATTCAGATCCATTCTGTTTCCAGAGCCTGAGCAGTTTCCACTATGCCAAACAGAACTCCAGAACCCTTTCAAGACACACCTGGCTCCAAGCTTGAGCTCACCTTCATTTTGTCTGTCACCTAAAGTGAAATTTTAGGTTGCCTGTCTTGACTCCCTTCAAATAAAAATCCCTCAGAAAATTTTTCAGAGCCGGAGTTGAGATTGATTTCTGTGATTCATTTGTCACTGTGAAAAGAGATTAGGGCTGAAAGAAAGTGACTCATATGATGGCTTATGTTCACTGCTGCATGACTGGCAGCTTCTAGAACAGGAAAACAGACTTTTCCTTTTCTTGGGGGAATAAGAAGCATAAGTAAATTTTATTCAGCAAAGCTGATGACAATTTTCCTTTAAAGTGGACACTAATTCTCCCAGGAACATTGGATGGTAATATTCCTATGCTCATAAAATTTCAAGATAGCCTTTTTGAAAAAGGAGTGCATTCTTTTTTTGCAACTGTTTACACTATTTTTATCTCATCTAATAATTTCTACAAAATTACATTACATTATGCTTTTAGAAAAGATAATTTGCTCTCTGAAGACTCTGAAAACAGAAAAATGAAATACCTCTTCCCTTGATTTGACTCACTCCTTCAAATATTGCTGATTAAATAAGTTAGTTTTCAACTCTCCTCAGATTGTATATGTGATTTGAAATTTCTTTTGAATTTACTTGTTTGATAATTATTTCCAAAAGAGTATATTATTATTATAAAGTGTTTTATTTTATCTAGATTAATAGTTTTGATTCCTAGTTTCTAATAGATGAAGTCAAAACCAGTTTGGGGTAATAATTAATGATTACTCTAGAAACTGTATCTAAGTCACTGACCAAAGCATCTGTTAATGAAGTTCTAGTTAAGAAATACAGAGGCTTTTCAAGTTATGAATAAATCTATATTGAAAGCCAGAAACTCTGAAAAGTTGAAACAAAACTTTGGAGTCACATAAAACTGAGCACAGATCACAGTGATAAGTTAGATGTGACTTAAATTCCCTCAGCTTTGTCTTCTGATCAATTTCTGTAAAGAGTTTTCATAAAAATTAAGTGAGATCACATATGCGTGTAGGGGGTATTATATATTTGTATGTATCTACAATATTTAGTTTAGTATCTGGTACTTAGTGAGTGCTCAAATGCTAACTTGTTATTTTACTTTTTTTTCTTTTGATGTTTTTTAAGTCTTTATCCCCACTCCTTTCATTAAAGATGTATTCAGTTTCTTATATTACACAGAGAATGGACAATTATCTGTTGTCACGGTAATGCTGTGTAAGAAACAACTAAAACGTTGAGTGACATACAGCAATAGATGTTTTTGCTTACAAGTCCTTGATTTGTTGTTTCTGTTGATCTAGTCTGGGCAGAACGAATCTCTACTGTTGGGAACAGACTTGTATAGGACTATTTCAGTTGGGTCTTCTTGTCTCTGATTCGTATGTTCTCTCAACCTTCAGCTAATCAGCCTGGACTGGTTCTTTTTCAAGAAAGAGAATGAGGAAATGTGCAAGGTTATTGAGGCTAAGGTTTGGAACTGGCACGTTGTCATTTTTTTATTCTTGGTGGCCAAAGTCTCTACTTCATGAAGAAAGAAGCTGAAAAGTCACAAGATGAAAGACGTATACAGAGAAAAAGGTAGAAACTTCTAGCTTTTTTTCCCAATTAATCTTCCATAATGATGAGAAGATGAGGTAGGACTTCTTCAAGATATTTTATTAGGGTTCTCCAGAGAGACAGAACCAATACTATATATTGTGATCTTAAATATTGTTTATATCTTATATATTATTGGTTCTGTCTCTCTGGAGAACCCTGTTTAATAAAACATTTCTTTGAAGAAGTCCCTTTTTCTTAGTCATCTCATTTTACAGAGAGATAGAGATAGAGATAGAGAGGAGATAGAGATAAAGACATGTAAGAGGAGATTTATTAGGGGAATTGGCTTACATGATCGTGGAGGCTGAGAAGTCCCAGAATAGGCTGTCTGTAAGCTGAAGATCCAGGAAAGATGGTGGCTTGGGCCAATCCCAGTCCAGAAGCCTCAGAACCAGGAAAGCCAATGGCATAAACTCTCAGGCTGAGGCTGAAGGTCTGAGAACCTGGAGACCATTGGTGCCAGTTTCAGAGTTCAGTGGATGAAGAACCTGGGGTTCTGATGTCCAAAGACTGGAAAAAAGGGTGTCCCAGCTCCGAAAGAGAGAGAGAGAGAGAGAGAGAGAGAGAGAGAGAGAGAGAGAGAAGAATTTGCCTTTTCTCTTCCCTTTTTGTTCTATTCCAGACCTCAGCCAAGCAGAATGGATGACGCTTGCTCATATTGGTTGAAGGTGGTTCTTCCTTCTCAATCCACTGATTTAAAAACCAATCTCTTCCAGAAACATCTTCACAGACACTCCTAATGATTCTCCAGCTATCAGAGTATGCCTTAATTTAGTCAAGCTGACACCTGAAATTAACCATTACAGATGCTAATCAGCTTTTTGACATGAAAAAAAAGGTTACTTTAGAATTCTCATGACTTTTAGCTTCAGAATTATTAGAGGAAATTACTACTTTAGATAAACAATAATAATAACAGCTAATCATTATTGACTATTACTATGTGTTAAATATATTGGTATTTCACATGCCTTCTCTTATTTAAATTTCAACAGTGGCTCTTCAAAGTAAATATTGTTATCATCTCTATTTTAGAGGATAGTGAGTCTTAGAGAAATAAGTTGCTTATTCACAGTCAGATAGCTAATCAGTAGCAGAATCAATATTTGAAGCCAGGTTGGTTAGACTATAGAAATTGCTCTGCAAATACCCTCCTTTATTAATTCTATTTATTGGCTCTTGCATGTGTCAGCCAAAACAAAGAAGCAAACACTAACTAGTTAGGTAATTTTTACTTTGTATTAAATACAAATAAATTAGTTCATGTCAGAAGCAATAATTTTGAGACATAATTATTTTATGTCTAATTACCACACCAGGTAAGCAGGAAAATACCTTGGAGGGCTGCTTCCTACCTTCTGCTTTCAGAGCCTGTATTCTAATTGGTAGCCTTGCTCCCATGGCAGAGTGAACCAATTAGTGTTGTGATGTGTAATATCACCTGAGTCATGGAGGCATTTTTGGAGGGTTTTTGAGCACATGAAATCACCTTCACACAGAATAAAAATAATTGGCTTGGATACATGTGCACAATACAGAAATTGAAGGATAACTGTTAATCTAAATATTCTTTAAATCATCCTTGGTTTCTCTGTTTCTTTGATTTCGATTTCCTCTCCCCCTCTTTCTGGTGCTGTTTTATTTTATTTTATTTTATTTTATTTTATTTATTTATTTATTTATTTATTTATTTTGAGACGGAGTTTCACTCTTGTTACCGAGGCTGGAGTGCAATGGCGTGATCTCGGCTCACCGCAACCTCCGCCTCTTGTGTTCAGGCAATTCTCCTGCCTCAACCTCCTGAGTAGCTGGGATTACAGGCACACGCCACCATGCCCAGCTAATGTTTTGTATTTTTAGTAGAGACGGGGTTTCACCATGTTGACCAGGATGGTCTCGATCTCTTGACCTCGTGATCCACCCGCCCCGGCCTCCCAAAGTGCTGGGATTACAGGCTTGAGCCACCGCGCCCGGCCTGGTGCCATTTTCTTAGTTTATGTTTGTAAATCTATATATACACTATCTTTAATTTTTTCTCTCTTTTTTTTTTTTTTTTTTTTACATTGTCCCTGCCCCTGTCATAGTTCTGATTTTCATGATCTTTCCTTTAGGGTGATGCAATAATGGTCAAACAAATTTTCTTGTTTTTAGTGCCTCTTGTCTTTTCTTGTCTTTATTGCCTCACCAACACTGATTCTAATTAAAATGTCAAGAAAAACATCCCCTATTTTCTTATTTTAACATTGCTTTAAATACTATTGATTAGCCTCATTTTTCTAGAATTGTCCCTCAGATTATTAGGTAGCTCACAGAGGTATGTCTGATATAAAAATCCTTTTTCCAGTACAATCAACGTTTGGTGACAATAGGACATGGGAAGGGAAGTAGAGCTAGGGAAGGAAAAAGTGACCTGACATATAATTCTAATTAGGTATACAAAGTCTTGACTGTCACTTGACATACCAAAATGGAGGGAACAGATGCATGCTGTAGGCCACGTGAGCTGAAGACTAAATTCAGGGAAAATGTAGTACTTCTGCATAGGAATTATGCAGTGGCCTATTAGCAGTCAGCTGGAGAGGCACCAGGCAAATGGTATCAAAGTCGCTTTCCCCAAAACCTTAATTAAAAGTTATGAACTTTCTTTGATGATGACACACACACACACACACACACACACACACACACACACACACGTGAAGGCTGGTGCAACATCATACTGGATGGTTCTATGCTATGCTATGTTTATGTGACCAGGTCTCCATTCATTATTGACTTTTTAGAGTAGTTCACTCATTAATTCTGTTCATCTGATTTCAGTAGAGAAGTTGCGTATGTAGAATTTCTTCCCCATTCTTATTGGGGTTGGCACCAGTGGGGTTCATGTCATAGAAAATGACAAAGAGCAAAGAGAAAAGACATAACAGCAAGGAAGTTACTCAAATGTTCTGTGAAAAATGTTCAAGCTCAGTAATAAACAAAACATTATAATTAGAAATTAGACATTTTCGATTGATAAAATTGACAAATATAGTCAATGTTAAGAACAAATGGATGTGTGCATTATCTGTAATTTTAAGAGAATTCTTAATTATCCATTGAGATTTTAGAGAGCTTGACTTTAGTACCATCTTTTATACTGTTGGTGACTTTAGTACAAAATGTCGAAATTTGGTATATATAAAATTTGAGACGGAGTCCCTCTCTGTCACCAGACTGGAGTGCAGTGGCATGATCTTGATTCACTGCAACCTCTGCCTTCTGAGTTCAAGCAATTCTCCTGCCTCAGCCTCTCAAGTAGCTGGGACTACAGGCATGTGCCACCATGCCTGGCTAATTTTTATATTTTTAGTAGAGATAGGGTTTTACCATGCTGGCCAGGCTGGTCTTGAACTCCTGACCTCATGATCCTCCTGCTCTGGCCTCCCAAACTGATGGGATTACAGGCGTGAGCCACAATGCCCAGCAAGGTGATACATATTTAAAACTTAAAAACATTCATATAATCCATATACTTTGACCCAAGACTCTACTTCTAATAATTTATCCTATGAAAATAATTGAAGATATTTACAAATATGTACAAATGAGACATTTATCACAGCATTATGAACTGTAGTAAAATTTTGCAAAATAGCTTGAATATATAACAGTATGGAATTGGTTAAATGAATGTTGGTACACCAAGTGCAGCAGGCAACTATTAAAACGTATAGGATATTTAACATTAGAGGGGGAAATAATCATAAAGCTTTGTTATGAATATAACAGAGCAGATTAAACAACTGTGTTTTTGTGATAATTTAAATGTATCTTCATATACATGAAGAATCCTGAAAGCCTATATTAAAAAATGTTCTTAGTGATTGTCACTGTGGGTGAGATTATCCAGGATATTAATTTTCTTCTTGGTATTTTTCTATATTTGAAAATATTCCTTAAGGTTTATATTTGCAACTAAATGAAAACCTGTATGATTTATGTTTTAAATTATTGACTAATGTTTTATGTTGTCTTCTTAATGAATTATTTTTCTTTGCTTGTGCTTATCTATTGATTTTTACAAAGAATTTTCTATTAAGACATAACTATAGGCTGCTACTAATTATCTGAATGACAGTACCACTATTTAATTATTAACACAATACATCTAAGTAGTAGTATTAACATATGGCATTTAGGTAGTGCCATTAAGATGGAAATTATTCCCAGAAAACACGAAGATGTTAGGAGTAAAGAATAGCTACAGAAGAAGTCATAATAATGCTGTGGAGGGCTCCTCAGCTAGCCTCCCAAGTCTCCCATCAATATCTGAAAAATCAATTTTCTTCCCATCAGATTTCTTCTCTGTCTTAACACTAAGACTGGCTTGAAACTGGATGAGTTCAGCGGTTTTGGAGGATTACCTTATTTGGAGTAAGTTTATCCAGTTGGTAATATGTGAATGTTTACAAAGTGTATTCATAAACTTAAAATCATAAAACTGAAAAGAAAAGTTTGATATTTATGAATATAAAGAAAAGTTATTAACTGTTTATTCAGTTAGAATGTTCACATGGATAAATTTTCCAGGATAATTCTAGTTGTTCTGAGTGCCACTCAGCAGTGTCTTCCATATAGAAAAGCTGTACAAAGGAACAACAGCAAAGTAATTTTGTCAGGTTATAATTGTGAGACAGGAAATTTCCCTTGAGCTTGTCATGGGACTTGTGACAGAGGTGGCTTGTTTACTCAGCAGCTGCACTCAAACCCCTTGTGGGAGAGGGAGCACACAGGAGGTAGGGCAAGTGGTGGTGGGAACAAAACCTGTACCAACCTGCAGCACCCTTTGGTGCTGGCGGGAACAAACCCTGTACCAACCCGCAGCAGTGTCTTGGGGTGGCCCACAATCTCTGAAGCAGCAGAGGGCATGTGTTACAAACAACACTGTTTTAGCTTTGCTGTCAGCTGATGGCTTAAGTGTTAAACTGCTCAGTGATTAGACAATGTGACACCTTTTTTGGGTTCCTGAACCCAATGCCTCCCAAATTCTTGTCCAACATCCAGGAAGAATCAGTTCATACGAATGGATGGAAGGGTGGTGGGCTTGTATTGAGTGGTGGAAGTGGTTCTTAGTGGGATGTGGATCTGGAAAGGGGATGCAGTGGGAAGATAATATTCCCCTGGAGTTCAACCATCTCTAGTCTCCAATGTCCAGCTGCCTCTTCTGCTCTTGACATTTAGACACTTCTCTTCTCTTCTTCTCTGCCATGCCACTCTGTCCTTCTGCCAGTGGAGTTTGGGGTTTGTAGGGATACACACTGGGGGGCATTGTGAACTAGGATGGTTTTGGAAAAGGCAACATTAAGGCAGGAAAACAGGAGTGCATGTTCTCATTTATGGTGGTGGGCCCACGGTTATGGTGGTGTGCCCCAGCAGAACCCTCACCAGGGACTCCACCCTTTTCTGCCTTGTATTTCCCTTCCTCCTTTCTGTATCAATTGTAGTTACATCTAAAGATGTATTCAGCTTTGAAACAAGGTTAGTGGTTTATAAGAGGAATCTGGAACTCAGATTAATCATGGCTACCGAGGATGCTGTCCACCCTTACCGACTTTTCAGGAGACTGTTAAGAAAATAGCAAGATAAATATTGGATATGCAAAGCCACTGAAGCCACAGCTTCTGATAAGTTCTTGATATTAAAGTATTTTTAAATAAATTTGAGAGGCAAGTCTATATTTCTTTAAAAATTTGATTTAAATTACTCATTCGAACAATATTTTTTAGAAATAGGGGAGTCAAATTAACATAATTGAACTCTTAACTAGGTTAAATCAAGGTATAATTGTACACTACTATCAACACTTAAGTCAAAATGCTAATCTGTTATAAGGAAGCTTTATTAATTCTGGTAACATCTCATCATCCATGATTAACTTACCATATTAAAGTTATCAGACATACAATTATGCTAAACACAAAATGCTGGGTAAATTTTCTTATTTTTATTATTCTCAGATATTAAAACACAAAAAATATTTTAAATTTTATTACATCAAGGCATATAGTCTAATGTTTTTGTAACATTTTGAAAATTCATAATTGAAACTCATATTAAATAGAGAAATAACCATAGACATTTAAACACATTTTCACAATAAAAAGTGTAAATTACAAGTGTCTTTATGTTATACTATAAGTGACCATAGTTCTCTAGATATATGACCCATTAAAGGTATTATATCATGACATTCAAGTATTCAAGTAAATGTTTATGGGTACAGTATTAGAAAACTAATCAAAATAATACAATATTCATTCTTAAGCAGATACAAGGTAAGATCCAGCAATCCTTCCAAAACATCTTAAGACTAAACTATTCCATTATTCATTGAAGAAGAAAATTGTGACCTTCCAGTTTGGACTTCATATGGGTGAATAGAGGCTATTAAATAGAATTAAAACTTTCAACAAATTGTAATCAAATGATACAAATTGCTGAAAATTATATAATGAGGGTCAGAAGTTCCATTACATTCGTTTTCCTTTTAAAGCTATAATATTACTCTTTAATATTCAATATCCTGCTAACAGCAAGAAAGAATTCATGAGGTTAGTATGCATCTAGTGTAGACTTGGGCTTAAACAGGACTCTATGGCAAGCAACACTCTCTGTTATTTCAGCATTTTCTCTACCACAACCAGATGGGCAGCTTTGCCATCCAGTGTCCCTGCTGCCCTCCTTGAGCTCTCAGCTAGCTCATGCCACTTTTTAATAACCTACCGTGGACATTGACACATTCTATCGCCCATCACTCAATTAAAATTTAATCTAATAAGCTATCTTTACCTGTAAGACTCAGGAAGTTGCCTATATAAAAAGAAAAATCTTGTAGGTTATATTTCACATTTTTACAGGAAATAAAGCATAGTTATTATACCATTTATATAATCATTAATGATTCTATTTTTGGAAGTCCAAATAGTGGCAGACCAAGAGGATAGATCTTTTCATATATTCATTCATTTAATAGACACACACATACATACATACTCATGAATTTAGTAATTAAATACCTACTGTATATTGGGCATAGTGCTACTACTGGGAAAGCATTGAGGAACAAAACCACACTATTCCTGCCCTTTGGTAGCTCACGTTCTGAATGACAGAGGCATTAATCAAATAATATAAGAATAAATATGTAATTTATAATTGGGTTAAGCGCAATAACAACATAGTTGTGCTATGACAGGATATAATTGGAAATTTGAACTAATTAGGGGCATGATGACTGAACTGAGAGAAGAATATGTAGATGTTCACTAGGCTGCAGTGAGAGGGATGGGGGAATGAAAATGCTCTAGGTAAAGGGACCAGAAAGGGCAAAATCCCTTTGAGGAGTGAATGTGTAAGAATCACCTCTGCTTCAAACTCTCTGAGAGTTGGAGCCAGAGGTCGTGGTGGCATTCTTTACCTTTACATCCCACCGTTATCCCACACATGGCACCAACTCACCTACTTGGTCAATGAATCTATGCCATAGACTGAGGGACAAGAAGAAAAAAGCAAAGCCAAACAACACAAGAAACAAAATAAACCAAGTTATTTGTGAAGTAACTATGATAAATAAAAAATGCAATTTCCTAGCTTCTTTAAGTAAAGATCTTTAACAATTTAAGCACTCATAATGTGATGCTGATCATTTCTAACTATTTAGCAATAAATCAATTAGATGGTGTACTCTAAAAGATTTTTAAATTTCTGAAGCAAAGATCTATTTAACCTATATGGAATTTAGATATTATTGATAATATGATGATTAGCGTAAATCTTTTTGGATACTTAATATGGCTTTGACATTTTCACACATCAATTTCTTTGCATAAACAAGTTTTAATATAGCAAGCATAAAGCATAAAGAAAAAAGGTTAGAGAAGTCTTATGGCCACAGTAGTTAACTAGTTTGCTTTATCTGTCAAATGCTTTTTTTCTCTTTTGTAGTGTTATGCTCCAAATAAATAGCATAACTTGATCATGATTATTCCCTCATGCCAGACCTAGAATGCTGTCTATCACAGTTACCGGTGAGACAGTCCAGAGCCCAAGTCAGAAAGCAATGCATTTTAATCTTGAGAAATAGGTAGTTTCTGGGAAAAGATAATCAATAGTGATTCTTTAGGCAAGATAAGAAAGATAAGGAAAAGAAAGAAAGAAAAAACAAATGCTTCAGAAATACTCTAGTAGACAGACAAATGTTTCCATCTGGTGTGTGTATCTAGTATCTATCTATCAATCTATCACTACATTTTCTGGCAGTGATATTGTATGTGGTATCAATAACCTGCCATGCTATTTCCTAGGGAGAAGGAATATGTATAATTATATATAATTATAGTGAGAAATAACATGGCAGGTTATTGATACTACGTACGATATCACTACCATATACTCTATTGATACAATATACAATATAACTTTTATCTTCTGGGTCTGAAGATAAAAGTGATAACCATGATTATTTTTACCCTAATCAATGTTTTTTTGTCTTACCAAGAGGTAAAATCACTTTATAGATAGATAATAGCATGAAGTTCAAGGCTGCCTGAATTCTAATCCTAGGACATTGATAAAATTATGTAATTCTTTTGAATATTTTAATTCTTCATCTGTAAAATGGAGGTATTGCCTTATAGGGGAGTTGAGAGAAAGAAATGATGTAATATAGGCTACATATATATATATATGTATATATAAATCTATTTTTACATATATAAAGTATTCCATTATCATATATAATATTAAGTACTTTATAAAATATATACAGGTACATATATATAAAATTATGTTTTTATACTTATCAAGTGCAACTTGATGATGCATAGAAAAAAGACAAAATCTGACATTATAATCAGATTAACCAATGGTAAGAATATTTTTGATTTCCTATATCATCAGCCTTATGTAACCTAAAACATGATGACACAAATCATCATCCACTACACCAAAAAGATTCCTCACTCTTTATTGTGCCGCTACTGTTTTTGGCTTGGAAACAGGTCCCTCATGGCCTTCCTCTCTGGGCGGCTCATTTATTGATTCTTTCTCGGCCATGCTGTTTATTTCCTATTAGATGGCTGTCTCACTGCACCCAGAAATCTTTCCAGGGACTCCCACTGGCTTGTATCGCAATATTGAATCAAACTCTACCATTCTTCCCTGGATTCTAACTGAAACCAGGCTGTCATTCCTAAGGAATCAGTGATAAAGGTTGGGATATAGTGGACAAAAGAACAATGTATAGAATGTTTTTTCTAAAGTTCCTTTGTAAGTTCTGCTCCTTCCTTGTGGCTAAGGTTAGAAGGTTTCCTCTTTATCACATTCAAAATGTTGGTTACCTCCTTGCCCAACAATCCAGGCCAAATCAAACTCCTGCCTTTGAGATAGAAAAAGACTTTCTACTCAGTCCTGCCTACAGCATGCTTCTCAGAGACATCGATCTGATTTTTTCCAAGGTGTTTGACTCCGAGAATATCTATTTCCTTCAGATATGGTCTGGTCATGTGATCCTAACATGACAGTCACATAAAATCTGGTCAGCCAATCTTAAAAACACCATGTGTGTTAATCATAACCAGGCCAGGTATGGATTGCCAAGCTTAGTTCAGTTCATTTTCATTGTCTTCTCTTAAGGTTAACAATGTTTTAGGATTATAGTAAATTATTTTGGCATCCACTCAATAATGGGTCATAAATTTAGATGTCTTTAGGAGTTTGACAAATACTGTAAATGCAGAAGTCATGTAGGACAATGTTGTACTGGGACCAGAAGCATCAACATCAATCACCTTGGAACTTATAAAAACACACATTCTCAGGCCCCACTGAATACCCAGCAGATCAAAAACTTGAGGAGGGGCCCAGTTGTATGTTTTAACAATCCCCACTGGTGATTCTGACTCATGCTTAAGTTTGAAAACCACTGATATCAAATCATGGGGACTAGTGGGTGACAGTAAACTAGAAAGTGCTAATGCTTTAGAATCTAAGGTCAACAACCTGAGTTGCCCCAAACAAAATAAAAATACCACATCTGACAGGATAATTTGTCCCATGAAACACTAGTTCATATATGCAGATTAAATGGATTTGACACCTTTAATTTCTGGAATGCCTCAGATTTTAGTTGGTAAAGTTTGAACTGTCTAGAAAACACCTTCCCTGTGGTTATCCATCTTGCTACATTCAATTATTTGTTCTCTAAATAGCACAATCTTTACCATTCAGACCCTTTAGAGTCAATGGGACAGTCTCATAAAATAAGAATACTAGACCATATTTGTGTATTCTGTGTAATAGAATGATCGGTCTCAATCAGTTTTCTTATTGAATTGAAAATCTATAAGGCTCATAAAAAGTCTTGCTGAATGTGTAGTCCAACATATTTGCTTTATAGATAAAGAAAATGAGGTCGGGAGAGGCTGAGCAACATGCTAAAGATCAAATATTGAATCCATGTAAAAGAGTTTATGTTGTAGTTATCAGAAGAAATCAAATGCATATACACTACACACTGGAAGAGCTGTATTCTCTTTGAAATTAATATTCAAATTTATAAATTATGAATATATATGAAACATATATAACATATAACATAAACATATATATGAAACAAAAATTCTCAATATATTCTCTGTGAAATTATATTCAAGGCTGCAGTGAAAATGATTCAATGTAAAGTAAAATGATTCACTTTACAAAAAAGTGGTATGTATGAGGAATTCTTTAAGTATTCCTATTATAATTAATACTTTTGAATATGTGCAGCATGAAGCATGACAAAATAACTCAGTTTTATTTTCTCTATCTGATTCTTTTATCCATGGATCATAGGTTAGAGTGCCGTATGTACTTAAATCTGCTTTAACTAAATGACAGATTTATAAGAGAAGGGTTCTTGTTTGCCAGGTTCCTGTGGTATCCCATTTTCCAGAGTT
This sequence comes from Cebus imitator, assembly GCF_001604975.1. Taxonomy (NCBI): domain Eukaryota; kingdom Metazoa; phylum Chordata; class Mammalia; order Primates; family Cebidae; genus Cebus; species Cebus imitator. The sequence goes on along the minus strand of NW_016107951.1, from coordinate 513,895 downwards.
CTTGGCACACTGTCAGTTTTCAATAAATAGTTGTTGAACAAATGAAAGTGAAGACAAGCTATTTATTTTTCTTGCCTACTCACATCCCTTTTTCTGAAATTATGCTCCTTTAGCCTTAGCTGAGTATACAGAAATACCTGTATGTCAACCCTTTCCATCATGCCTGATGTAATGTATACCTGAGAGAACTAGGGATAAATTTGGCCAATTACTTCTCTGTCTGGAAATATGTAATTGATATATAGCGGCATCATGAATCTGTGTTCAGCACTTCAACTGGGTGACTATTAGATTGACTATTTTCTGTGAATTTTTTTATGGTCATGTGATGATTAACCATTTATAATATCTCAGGTGATAAGAATACTGCAGTCAATAAAATATGCCCTTATGCTTGTATTTATAAGAATGCATAGATTACAAAATAATTACATAAATCATTTTAAGAACAAATTAATGTTATGAAGAAAAACAAAGCAGAGTAAGATGATAGATTTTAAGCAGGGTAGTTGGAGACTGACTCTGAGCTGATAACATTTGATCAGAGACTTGAATGAAATGAGGAGCAAATCATATGGAGAGTTGGAAGAATAACGATCTAGGAAGAAAAACATCAAGCACAAACACTTGAAAGCACAAAGATGGTGGAGTGGAGTGGGATAGAATATAATAGGAGATGAGACTAGAGACATATTTAGGAGTGGGATTAGAGTGCCAAAGTAAGGACTTCAGAAATTATTCTAAGAGCTCTATTAAACATTTGAAGGTTTTTTAAAAAGGTACGACTTATGCTGTCCAAAGGTTGTTCTGTGTGCCAAAAAAAATGGAAACAAAAAAAATTAAGGTGCTAATGCTGGTGAAGAATAAGATAATGGCTTAGCTTTAGGTGATAGTGGTTGATAGGATTTGGCTCTGTGTCCCCACCCAAATCTCATGTCAAATTATGATCTCCAGTGTTGAAAATGGGGCCTGGTGGGAGGAAATTGGATCATGGAGCAGAATTCCCTCTTGCTGTTTTCTTGATAGTGATTGAGTTCTCATGAGATCAGGTTGTTTAAAAGTGTGTAGCACCTCCCACTTTGCTCTCTCTGTCTCCTGTTCTATCATATGAAGATGGTGCCTTCTTCTGCTTCTCCTTCTGCCATAAGTGTAAGTCTCCTGGGGCCTGCCCAGAAGCAAAAGCTTGTATAGCCTGTGGAACCATGAGCCAATTAAACCTCTTTTTAAAATAAATTACCCAATCTCAGATATATCTTTATAGCAGTGCAAGAACGGACTAATGCAGAAAATTCATACCAGAGAAGTGGGGCATTGCTATAAAGATACCTGGAAGTGTGGAAGTGACTTTGGAACTGGGTAATGGGCAGAGGATGGAACAGTTTGGAGAGTTCAGAAGAAGATAGGAAGATGTGGGAAAGTTTGGAACTGTCTACAGACTTGTTAAATTGTTGTGACCAAAATGCTGATAGTGACATAGACAATGAAATGCTCCAGCCCTTGAAATTAACTTTTTGAAAAAATTTTACAGATTCATAGGCAGAAGGGAGTTGCCTTCTCTTGGTTGAGACTTTTGACTTGGACTATTGAGTTAATGCTAGAATAAGTAAAGACTTTGGGGGATTGTTGGGAAGCCATGATTGTGTTTTGAAGTGTGAAAAGGGCATGAGATCTGAGAAGGGCCAGGCACAGATTAATATAACTTGGCTCTGTTTCCCTACACAAATCTCAGGTCGAATTTTAATTCTCAGTGTTGAAGGGGGGCTTGGTGGTAGGTGATTAGATGATGGGGCAGACTTCCCCTTTGCTTTCATTGTTATAGTGAGTGAGTTATCATGACATCTGGTTATTTATGATCATGTAACACCTCCCTCTTTACTCTCACTCTCCCTCCTTTCCTGCCATGTGAAGACAGTGTCAGCTTCCCTTTTGTAAGTAAGTTTCTGCCATGATTGTAAGTTTCCTGAGGCTGTCTAGAAGCAGAGTTCTGTACAGCCCAAATTAAACCTCTTTTCTTTATAAATTACCCAGTCCCAGGTATGTTTTTATAGCAATGTGAGTATGGAATAATACAGTGGCGGACGTATTAATGCCTAGATTCAAGATATAATCTGAAAGTAGAGCTGAGAGAGTTTACTGATGGTTTAGATGTGAGGTGTTAGCAAATTTGCTGGGTGAATCTATAGTACTGAATACACTTGGGGAAAAAACAAGTTAGCAGGTGGTTGAAATGAGCAACAGCATCAAGAGTTTGGTTTTGGGCATGCTAAATTTAGGATACCTATTAGACATAGAAATGAATATATTAAGTAGATACCAGGATATGTTTCTAGAGTTCAGCAGAGGGATTTATCAACACTGTTTTACTGGATTATTGAAGACAAATGATGTTTTAGGTGAGTTCAGGAGTGATTAAGAAGGAAGGAAGTAAAGGCAGTGAACATAGGCAACTGGTACAATGAGTTTTTTTGAAAGGAGATAGAGGTTAAAAGTTGTAAAGGGATTGTGGGTCTAAAGAATTTTTAAGATGGAATATTTTAAAACATTATAACTTCAATATATGTTCAACTATGGGAATAGTTTAGAAGAGTATAGGAAAAGGATGACACAAGAGAGAGGAGGTAATTGTTAGACTAATGTCCTTGAGAGTGGAAGTGATTTTGTTTACTAAGGAAAGTGTTGGCTATAAACAGGGAAGAATGTATCCATTGTAACAAGAATGGAGTCAGTATATATGGAGACAGACACAGGACAGTTGGAGGACAGTTGGTCAATATGATGGTAGAGGAACATATGCTTTTCTGATTGTTTTTATTGTTCAGTGAAAGATGAGCTAAGTTTATCAATTGAGAGTAAGCTATGAGAAGGTGTTGGGGGTTTCTAGAAAAATGAGGTATAATATTATCTCCTCCAAGTGTATAAAAGCAAATTAACTAGGAAAATATCTTGTGCACAAGAGAAGACTGCAGGAAGTGTAAACCTAAAATCTAGAAAGAAGATCAAGTGTTGCAAGAGAGACAGAGAGTTTAATCTTGGTTATAGCCCCACAAAAGGCTCATTGTACTGCTTGCCGCTGGCAATGTCTCTGTTGCAAAAATCCTTTTCCCCTCCCTGCATTTTTTTTTCTGAAGCTGTTTTGAAAATAGCTTGCAACCATTATTGATTCTTGATGAAGACACTGCATAAAGATAGAAGGCATTAGCTTCATATACCTACCAAACTGTATTTGGCTCCTGGCAGTTCCTTTGAAGTCTTCAAAGCCTTTCCCACTCAGTCAGTGAAAATTATCTCCTCAAAAAGGCAGAAAACAAAGTTAATTTTCAGCTTTAGAACACAGTCCTGGAGGACACGGACTGAAGTTTATGTCATTAAAAGGTAATTTTGAAGAACATGAGATCAGTCAGTGTCAGTTTGTTTCTTAATTCCCTTTCCTTTCTACACTAGATAAAGATTCCACTGGCCCTGGAAAATAGAGAAAATTGGATATGAATACTTGCAAACTTCTTACTAGCTATGGTATTCCTAAAAATTTATAATATTTGCAGAGGCAACAGACTAAGGGCATCCTACAGCAGGCTGTAGCCTGCCATTCCAATGAATGAGTGGATCAAAGCCTTATTACGTTTGCACATTGCATGCTTGTATCAAAATATTACGTGTACCCCATAAATAATAAAACAATTATATATTCATAATAATTTAAAATTTAAAAAATTTAAAAATCTGATTACACCTGTAAGCCATTTCCAGCACACGTGCACTGTGATACAACTGTCTGGAAGTTCTGGTAGAAGAAGGAGGAGGGCACAGACACTGGTAGCTGTCCATTGGAGAGTTCTGAAAAGAATGTAGTTGAACCATTGTGGAAGACAGTGTGGCGATTCCTTAAGGACCTAGAAATAGAAATTCCTTTTGACCCAGCAATCCCATTACTGGGTATAGATCCAAAGGATTATAAATCATTCTACTATAAGGACACATGCACACGAATGTTCATTGCAGCATTGTTTACAATAGCAAAGACCTGGAACCAACCCAAATGCCCATTGATGATAGACTGGACAGGGAAAATGTGGTACATATACACAATGGAATATTATGCAGCCATCAAAAATGATGAGCTTGTGTCCTTTGTAGAGACATGGATGAAACTGGAAACCATCATTCTCAGCAAACTGACACAAGAGCGGAAAATCAAACACCGCATGTTCTTACTCATAGGTGGCTGTTGAACAATGAGAGCACATGGACACAGGGAGGGGAGCACTACACACTGGGATCTGTTGGGGGGAAATGGGGGAGGTATGGGGGGGTGGGGAGATGGGGAGAGATAGCATGGGGAGAAATGCCAGATATAGGTGAAGGGGAAGAAGGCAGCAAATCACACAGCCATATGTGTACCTATGCAACAATCTTGCATGTTCTTCACATGTACCCCAAAACCTAAAATGCAATAAAAAAAAAAAAAGAATGAGTTATAATCCTTACACATAAACTTCTGGCCTGAAGATTGTGATTCTTTAAAAACAAAGAAGAGAGAGAAGAGAGGGGGGCCAGAAAGTGGGAAAGAGAGAAAAAGAAAGAGAAAGAGAAAACTCTTTATGAACTTATGAAGAGATAAGAGAGTATGGATTCTTATTCTTATTTCCTCCTCTTCAGATGCCTTTATTTTTGGATTGGACAAAAGAGGCTTTCCTTCCTTTCAGAAAGTGCATTGATATGTACTATACTTTTCCATTGAAAAGAGAGAAATGAGAGCTGTGTGAAATCATCTAGCTCTCAGGTGTATCATAATATCAGCTTTAGAAGTTTGCTGAGTAAGTTGAATGGTTGAAACTTTAATGACTAGTGTAGCTTAAAAAGTCCTGATTGGGAATGTCCTGTATCTTTGATTTGCTTCTGCTGACATGGATTTGAGCCTCTTCTTGTTGAGTATGACTTTTTATTTTGGGGTGACTTAAATGAATTTATACAGCATTTGAAACCTCCCCAAACAATTTATTAATGATCTTTACAATGGAAATTTCAGGTTTTTTTTCCTGAGATGTTTTCTCTGGGCTGTGAAGTAATTCAGGTGAAAATTGTATTAAGAGAGTTAAGTGCACATGCTGCCACTAGTGCTGGAAATAAACATCCTTCAAGGTCCATTATCAGTAAAAGAGAGAAAGAGGTATTGGGAGATGGGACTTCTCTAAATAACGTGCACTAGATGGCTCAAAATAAATATATCACATGACTGTGTGGGAATCAAGTAAGAAAGAAACATAACTGAGTCACTACAATATTGGTCCCGATTTGGAGATGATAACTGTCCTGAGAATTAAATCTACTTAGTACACAAATTCATCAGAGAAAATCTTGATTGTAGATAAAAGAGAACAAATTTAACAAGTAAATAGAAAGAAAAATTTATATGCCTATTATTTTGTATTGATTTCTTATAGTACGTGAAGCAGAAACTTGACTAATTTTATATGTAGCAAAATTTTTAAAAAATGATGGACCTTGGGAGAAATATAATTGTGATTTCCAGGAGTGTGGTATACAAAACATCCATACTGGTATATAGTGAGATGATATAGGAAGAAGAAATATGTGTATTTGGATGATTATCGTAAGGAGAAGCTGAAATAAAGTTAGAGAAGAATATTCAAGATTCTTTAATCTTGCTGTTCAAAATATATTCAGTATTTTGAGAAACTTGAAGATTTTGTCGTATTTTCCCATTAATCATTAAAATAAGAAATGAAATTTAGAAATGTTTTTATATTCAGTCTATCTAGATAAACCACAGCAATTTAACTGTCTATTCTTCTAAACTGTGGTAGTGTGTCTTGGGTTCTGTTAATTTGGTGTGAAGATGTAGACAGCTTTCTGTTCTTTTGTTTACAGAGTCTCTTAACTTTGTGGCTCCCCTGACATTAATTCTTTCTTTCTTTTTGTTTTTTTTTTCTTGCTTAAAGGTAACAGAGTTACAAGTGCAAACATTTATTTAATTTGTTTAGATTTGTAAAAAACATGCCCATTCTCTAGTCCTTTGGGAACATGAACCACATAAGAACATATGGTGTAATCTATTATTTTCTCAACTCTAGTTATGTGGAAATACATTGTTTAAATGACAGTGAGGAAATCTCAGATTGCCCCTCTTAGAACAGTGATTTTTTGAATAATGCTTAGGTAAATTTAATATAGGTAAATTTAATATAGAATTATTTTATTTTCTTTAAATAATTCATCAAGATGGTGATTTTCATTGTTTTTAGAGAGTAGGATTTGTTCAGAATTCCCTTCTACTCCAGTAAGTTCAACTAACCTTTCAGTTATTGCCATTGGGTATATTATTTTTAAAATATCTTTGTAGTAAACTCTAAGTGATTTAAAAATATATTCAGCTTGCTACCAGTCATATTTTTTCCACCACCAATAGTCTAAATTCCTAAATGAAAAGTAATTTTTAAAATGTGACAAGTCAGAGAATATATTTTTAAAGCATACAAATTTATTCACATTCAGTTTATATGTAGACAATTATTGTTGGCAGAATGGTTTAATTATTTTAGATGGTATAAAAGTGACTTCTGAACAGGGAAAGAATGGATGGATCATGCCATGCCAAAGTTTCTGAAAACAAAAAATTTATTTATTTATTTTTACCAGAAGCCAAGCCCGGAAATATGGATTTAAGGTTTACATATATGTCCAATACAGAGTATTAAAGAATATTCCACTTATTTAGAAGATTTTACTTTGATCTGCTGGCAAGTAGTTGAGAACAATTTTGAAATGTTGTTTGTTTTTTTCCATTTTTTTTTCTACTTCTTTCCTTCTAAGATGCTAATGTTATTCATGTGCATGAATACACACACACACACACACACACACACACACACACACACTCTTCCAGGGTGGGTGAATTATTGTTTTTTCTCCTAATTTAGATCTTAACTTTGTTTTTTTTTTGAGACAGAATTTCGCTCTTGTTCCCCAGGTGGAGTGCAATGGTGCAATCTTGGCTCACTGCAACAACCGTCTCCTGGGTTCAAGCGATTGTCTTGCCTCAGCCTCCCAAGTAGCTGGGACTACAGGCATGTGCCACCACACCTGGCTGTCTTTTTTTTTGTATTTAGTAGAGATGGGGTTTCACCATGTTGGTCAGGCTGGTCTCAAACTCCTGACCTCAGATGATCCGCCAGCCTTGGCCTCCCAATGTGCAGGGATTACAGGCATGAGCCACCACACTGGGCTGTATCTTAATTTTACTGCTATTTTTATCAGACAGTCTTAGGTGAACTCTTGGGGTACTCATATTTTAGGGACCTGTACTATTTTAGCTGGAAAACTAATACCACCAAGAATCTCAAATGTGTTAGGATTACATTATCCTTCCTCTGTGTTCTTGGATAGGCCTACAAGGCCTACTGATGATTTTTGAAGAGATCTTCTATTTGTCAAAAACTACATCTGTCCTATACTGTTATCATAGAGTGTCAAAAAATGTAAAACAGCGTGGAGAATTCTAGCATCAACTCTTTGAAAATTGGCCTACAAACATTTTTCTCATGCAAAAACCAGCACTATTAACATTCAGGATACAATATTTGGTTGAATTAAGAAACAAAAGTTATGAAAGAATATGTAGAGATATGTATTTTAAAGAAACTAGAATGGATGTTTACTGTTTCTAGTGGTTTACATGTATTATATCACTTATTACTAATGCGTTTTTAGTATATTAATTTGGATAATAGACTTAAAGACCGTGACCCTACCTGAAGTTTAATAATGAATTTCCTATGGGTTCAAAACATTTTATTCTAGGCAGTTACTTTCTCAGTATTTCACAGCAAAAGATGGACAGCTGTAAATGCTCATGGCTTCCTAAGCAGTGTCTCCAGCCTCTATTTCCTTTTGAAGCCCCAGATTTTCAGTGATCACTTCCACTTGGCTATTATATGGAGAACAAAAACTCAGTAAGTTCATAGTGGAGCTAATCATTTTGAATCTACTCTTACAATTTTGTGTATTTCACATCTCACAAAATGTATACTTTGTTTTTTTCCTCCTCTTCACCACTGTATTAAACAATGACAAATATTTTTGATTCTGCGTCCTCAGTATCTCTCAGATACAGTCAGTATCCCTATTGCCTATACATTTTTTTTTCTCACGCTTAGATTGTAGCAACATATCCCTAGTTTCTTTTCCTGCCATTAATTTGCAGTCTTCCAGTTTGTCAGAGTTATTATGTGAAATGCCAGTCTAAACCTGATATAGTGTACTTACAACCCTTCCATGGTTGGCTGTTGCCCCTATTATGACTTCCAAAAACCTTAGCACAGGACACAAAACGATTGGTGATCTAGCCTTTGCTGACTCTCCACTCTCCTTATTCTCATACATAGCTCAGTAGAAGTCATTAGGAGGATGCTTTATGTTATTATAATGCTGTCTCATCGATCTTATATGGAAGATAGCTTTCCACTGAGTGTCTAAGGTAGCCAATGTTCTAGTTATTAAGAAAAAAATGGGAGGATACCTAAACATCTCAGTCAAAACTTGACGGTGAGATAATTTTGCTGGTGGAATTCTCTTGTGTAATAAATAATCCTTTAGTATTAAAAGATATCTTTTTGTACTCATGGTAGTGAATATTTGAGCTGCTTCATTTAGCAATTATGAAAAAGCTGCTATGAACATTCTTGTTGAAGATTTTCAGCAGGTTGAAGTTTTTATTTTGTTTGGGAAATACCTGGGACTGGAAGTGCTGGGTAATAGTGTGGATCTAATGTTTAACTTTGTGGGAAATTGCCAGTCCTTTCTCAAAGTAGTTTACGCTGCTTCCAGGAATTTATGAGTTCTAATAGCCTTATATCTTTTCTAATTTTTGTTGTTATATTATTTAAATTTTAGGACTATTAGACATTATTTATTAATATCTTATTGTAGTTTTAATTTGCATTTCCCTAAAGACTAATGATTGAGCGCCTTTTCATGTGGTTTTTGGCAATCACGTTTCTTCTTTGTTGTGTCTGTTCAAGCCTTTTTCCCACTTTTTATGGAGTAGTCTGCTTTTTTATTGCGGAATGGTAGGATCTATCTATCTACCTATCTGTCTATCTATCTATCTCTATCTTAAGTGAATTTAAGCCTTTGTCAGTATATGTTTTCCACATATTTTCTCCCAGTCTGTTGTTTGCTTATCTATTGTCTTCATTGAATCTTTTTTGATTGAACATACATTTTTAATTTTTAGGAAGTAAAATTTAGCATTTTAAAAATTTTGTGCCTTTGCTTTCTGTGTCTAGTCTAAGAAGTCAAGGTTTAACTCTAAGTCATAAAGATATTCTTCTATGTTTTCCTCAAGAAGCTTTAGAGCTTTAGCTTTAAATTTTAGGTTTATGATCCATCTCAAGATAATTTTTATATATGATATAAAATGGTGGTTGAGTCTCACTTTTTTTCCACATGAATATTCAATTATCTCAGAACTGTTTGCTGAAAAGACTTTCCTAATTTAATTAGTTTGGCACATCTATTGAAAATCAATTGAATGAGATTTCTGCTTCTGCCTGGCATGTAGAAAAATGGAAAGAGTGCACTGTCCATTCTAACAACTATAAGTAGCTAAATAAACCATAAAATCTTAACTTTTTGAGCCTATCAAAGAACTGAGTAGCAAGGCAATCAGGTAACATGAAACGAAGGTGGAAATGGCCCATCCAGGGATAATGGCACAGTGACTTATGTGTGGCAGAGTGTGGGAGGAAGAATGGCTACCAGATAAGTAGATAAGAATCAGTTAAAAATGTAACATATTTGAGGCCAAGACTGGGCTGGAATGTCAGATCTTAATTTGTCACAGATATCTGTTGCTAGGTGTTGTGAAATTTCACCCAGGGTATGTACATGCAGACTCTAGCCAACTTAGTGACTCAGAACGGTAGTCTTGGTTTCCCCAGTTAAGCAGAATCTACGTGCTCTGTTTGGGTTTCACCTCTCTGCACTGCTGTCTAGAAAGTGTTTCCAGGAAGAAAGCCAGTGTGATTGTTAGGCTTACTTATGTATTTTCTACCTGTGTTTTTGTTTCATGTCTGCTCTCCTCTGAAAAGAATTACCTTATATATTTCATAGTTTTATAGTTGTTTTTGGCCGGAGGACTAGTCTGGCACCGGTTACACTTTTATGGCCAGAGAATATTATTTTCAAGATCTTCTGCTTGTTAGTGAAAAAAAGGACACAGATGCACAAACATTCAAACACACAATACAAACAGAGAGGAAAAGTTTTTTTTAAAGTGAGTTGATTAAGTAAATTTCAATCTTAATAAACTACATCAAAGATGGATTCTGAATTGGAAATGTTTCTCTTTAAAAATTTTATTTTAATATATTTAATTTCACTTTATCTCTTTATACTACATATTCTCTGCCTTATGACCTTACTTTTTCTTTTCTCTTGATAAAGTATTTTAAACTATACAGCAATAGACAATGAGAGATATGACTAGTCCAGGGTCCATTTCCCAGAGTGTTAATGGGGCCCCAGTTTATATAAGGAACATGAGTAAAAATCTGTTGCATAATTCATAGGCTTTTGTGAGGTATAGTGATTTTCTGATTATAATTTGTAATTATGGGTAGAGAAATATTTAGATTTTTTATTGTTCAATCAGTGAACAAGAAATTTTTTCAAAGTGTCCAGGGACCATATCTTCCTGTTCAGGTCCAGAAAGAATCATTTTTGGTTTTTATTTTGAAAAGTACTATTCATGCCCAATTTAATTTCTGTTACTATCCCATAATAAGATAGTTAACAATGCTTTTCTATCTCATAATGGTATGCTCTTTGAAACGTATTTGTATTGAAATAATATAGGTCTTTTTCCCTCTGCAGTTAGTTTTTTATTTCTATTCATGTAATACTGATTACTCTGTAATAATGATTATCTGTTATCTATCATGCTGCCCATAGACACTGGCTTCCAAGGATTCCCTCAAAGACTGTGGCTGTGTTCAATTCATAATGACCACAATTGCCAGTCTTACCCAGAGTATGCAGGAAAATCTGAATAAGAATTCATTTTCACTTTAAATATATCATTCAAAATTTTCTAGTATAATGGTAGAGCAATGCAACCTTCAAACATGTATTATTTTGGCTGTAATCATTGCATTCGCTACATTTCTAGAAAGTGATCTTTCAAGATGAACTGGACCTCTGCCTTTTACTTCCAGTGGGCTGGGTAGGCAAGAGACCCAGGGAGGGAGAAATAGTAGTGCCATTAGTTCAAGGAATATCCATCTGTGTCTGGCATAGTGTAAGACTGACCCAGGAGCTTATAACCTATGACATTTATCAGAAAAAGAAAGAACCGAAGAAAGATTGATGTTATGGGCTGAGTCTCTAAAGATTTTGCAGAAGACAGTGCTTCTCATGTGACACAAAGCCTGCTACTAAGGGCTAGAGTGATCTCCTTGAGTGTCAGCAGAAAGGGGGCATATGGTAAAAGTCATCTGCTGCCCTCCAGGTACTACTGGACTAGAGGTGATACTCCGGTTGGAACAAGGGCAAGAGCTAATGCATGGGTCCACATATGTCATATGTGTGACTCAAGCCCAAGGCTCAGTGGTGGTCCATCAGCAACCCAGAGCCTTTAACTCATCCTGTCTCCAATGTGAGTGAGAATCACCAAGTTAATGTGCCCACAGCATTATGGTAGCTCAATTCTATGAGATCCCATGGAAAAAATACCTTGCCAAACAGCCGGAACAGTCTTTACAGGCCTGAGGCTCAACCATGACCCAGAAAGACCACATAGATTGAGTGAGTCCTAGAGCTTCTCGGGGCATCCAGTTGAGCCTGTGTACTGAATAGAGGGTCGCAAAATGTTCCAAGTAAAAAATCATGTGGTGGGGTTTTTGTCCATGCTGTCTGGACTACACTGAGATGGCACTGGTGGGCTATCCCATCCCAGGAATAGGATGAGGACTTAGAAAATGTTGAGGAAGTCACTTGGAAGCATGTATTTCTTGAAGTGTGGAGCCTAAAGCAGAGGCCTGTCATATCTAAAGGCAATACTGAGGCAAACCTGAGTTAAAATGCCTAGGACATCGAAACTTTCAAAGTGGTTTAATGAAATAATTTTTTAAATAATCTAAGCTGATCTAATTAATAATGAATTGTATTTTTTTAGCATGCAGTGTGACTATAGTTAAGTATTCATAATAATTTAAGAATTAATAAAGCTGTATATATATATATATATATGAACTGATCTTTTTATTTGAAACTTTGTAAATTAATGACATTGTCTCCTAAACTAAATGATGGAACACTAAGGAATATTGTATATAAGAAAATGTTTTTCTTCTATAATATTATCCACAAAAGTTATATGGTATAAAACAGTGCATTAATTTATTTGTCCTAGATTAATTTCCTTGAGTTTGAAGAAATAGGAAAGAAGGGCTAGTATTCCTGACTTTGTGCAACAGATATGTGATTACACTATCCAAGCACTTTATATGTTCAGAAGTTTCAAGGAGCCTCAGTTTTCTGGAACTATTCACAACTCTGTACACCATGTCCCTATGTCTCTATATTCTGGCATAATTATTTTTTAAAGTTAACAACATAATTTTACAAAACTCTGGATTTCCAAACTTTCTAAATGCTAGAGATTGCATGTTGCCAAGAGTAAAAAAAAATTCTCATAAATTCATCTTTGGCTAAAATATATAATTTTTCTCTTTCAATGTCTTTTCATTTTAGAAAGATGGTAAAGCCTGAAATCTTTAGTTAGCTTTGAACTACAAGGATTCTTGGGTTTGTAGCTACCATTTAAATAATGTGAAATCACATAAATCCTGCATCTACGTGGAGCCTAAATAAACTGGAAAAAGTAAAAAATTCAGTGAATGTTGTTTAACACTATTCACAGAAACCAAACTGTACAAAATATATATAGACAGCAGTAGATAGTTGAAATAAGTTAAACTTCCCTAACCCTGCACATAAGGAATAAATTGAGTGAAATTGGTGGTGTATTTGGTCCTAAATTAAGATGAACTGAAATTTATAAGTTCAAAATTCCTTGGTGTAAATGAGTCTGATGCTTGTCAGAAGTCATTAAGAAAATCTGACTAATTCTAGTGATCTCTTAAACCGTAAGAATATTACGACTGTACCCAGTGTCCCTGAAATATGCAATATACAGTTCTATAGAAAGTATAAGCAACTAATTTACAGTGATTATGAATTAGAAAATGCAAGAAACTTTTCAAGTAAGAGATATGACCCATTAAATGATTCCTGAGCTCAAGAGGAGCAAGAGTGCTGGACCTATACATACTGGTTATGTATCCAGAAACCAGAAACGTTTTTTAGAGTCACCTCACACTTTTCAATCTAATTATCTCAATTCCATTTCTCATACATACATTTCTTATGCCTCCATAGGAATTTTAGGAAATACTAAGGATCTGGGAGCCATATAAACCATGATTTCTCAACTTTAGTACTACTGATATTCAGTGCTGGATAAGTCTTTGTTGTGGGGCTGTCCTGTGCATTGTAGAATGATTAACACTTTTCCTAGTTTCTACTCACTAGATGCTAGTAGTGTCCTGCCCTTCTTCCCCTCATTAAGACAACCAGAAATGTCAGGAGACATTACCAAATGTCCCTCTGGGACAAATTCCTCCCAGTTGAGAATAAATGCTATGTATTACAATTATACAGGATTTAGCTTCGCTGTTGACATGGAACAACTGCAGAATTTTTCTGCTTCCCCAGAAAAACAAATACTTTAATATGTGGGAATAATAAAGAATGATGTAATTGTATACATTCCACTGATTATATCCATAATGCATAGAAGTAAAAAACTTAAGACTGACTACAGCACACAAATATATATCATTTAATCCAGCATCATCCTGCATACTGCAGTTGTTTGTTTCCTACTAAGTTTGAATTTGTAGCCAGCATTTTCAGTTAAATTCTTTCACTGAAAAACCAGCTAACTACTGAAATAATTATGACTTCTCTTGAAAATTAAGTTCTAGCAAATCTGTGCCCCAACTCTCAGAAGAATAACTCACTAGATGTTGCCCTCTTTAGAGAGGACATGTGTTCTCTATTTTATCACACCTGACCTATTTTTAAAATTTGCATTACATTACCTACATAGTCCTGTAATCATTTGAATTTAAAACTTAAATAAATCAGAAAATTTAATGTTGAATCAAAATTTCAATTAAATTTAAGGAATACAGTCTAAGCTCTAAAAATAAAGGGAGAAAAAGAAGAGTATTAGTGGAGAGGAACAACTGGTATGAGGAAGAGAAAGACCGATTTGTTATTTGCTGCAACCCAATGGACCTTGGCATTACATGTTGTTATAGCTGTTAGCAGTAAATTCACTTATGAGGAAATTATTTGGACTTTCCAGAATGAGTTTTGAATTTTCAGTAGGATAACAGACAATATAAAAATAGGGTTATTTGTCTTAGATGTCATCTGTCTTGAGTTAATTTTTATATAGTGTAAAGAATGGGTTCGGTTTTAATTTTCTGCATATGGCTAGCCAGTTATCCCAGCACCAATTATTGAATAGGGAATCCTTTCCCCATTGCTTGTTGTTGTCAGATTTGTCAAATATCAGGTAGCTGTAGGGGTGCAGTCTTATTTTTGGGTTCTCTATTCTGTTCCATTGGTTTATGTTTGTTCTTATACCAGTACCATACTGTTTTGGTTACTGCAACCCTTAGCAAACTAATGCAGGAACAGAAAACCAAATACCACATGTTGTCATTTATAAGTGGTAGCGAAATGGTGAGAATACACACACATTAGAGGGGAACAACACACTGGGGCTCTTCGGAGAATGGAAGGTGGGAGGAGGGAGAGGATCAGGAAAAATAACTAATGGGTACTAGGCTTAATACCTGAGTGATTAAATAATCTGTACAACGAACTCCCATGACACACATTTACCTCTGTAACAAACCTGCACATGTACCCCTAAACATTAATTAAAAATTAATAAAAATATCATTATCTGGACTGCATTCTTAGTACTGAAAAGATCAGATAAATCAAGTTGTGGGCCAGAGACACATTCTATCAAATAAGTTGAACTATGGGCCAATTCTCCATGGCACCTTAGGAATATACATTTTTCTCTGAAAATTTATAGGGATGCTTATATTATGAATGTGTATTCTATAGCTAGTAATAAATCCAATACAAATTACCATGAACAATGAGTCATCTTTTGTTATTTTATTTTAGGTTCCGATTGTGAAAAAACTGTAGCTAAATAATATAGTCTCTTTATAGAACTGCTTTGAAACCTACCACAGGTATTTCTACCCAAGTAGGTATAGAGTTGTACCCTGGGGACCATGGAGTATAGTTTGGTTTCATTAGTTACATTTTTTATTAGGACTATCCTGGAAAAATGCCTTCCAAATTGCCACAAACAGAGATACTTTAGAGACCCAAATTGACACATAGTGATTGTTTCAAATAAGCATAAATATAGTACAGGTATTGATCGACTTACGACCTATGCAACTTACGACCATTCGACTTTACGACCACAATCGCTAGCCATGACTTCCCCATGTCTGGCAGCGCAAACGTTGCCCAGCTGGGCGTACAACAGTGTGGACCAGCTTCCGGCAGCACTACCATCTCCGCGTGCACCATTTCAACTGTTATCCCAGACTCGGTACAGCAATTTGTGTTTTGTGTCTTGGATATTTTTCATCAAACCCCTCCCAATAAACTTCTTATACATTTTGAAGCAATGGACCCAAACATCTAATGATTTGCAAGGATTGAACAGATGGCGCATGATGTGTTTCGTCCGTATCGTGAAATTTATGAAGAAAAAAAGAAACATACAATTCAGACAAAGCTCACCATGTTTATGAAAAAACCAACTCCGGTAACCCCAACTGCTTCCTCAGATGATGACATCAACTATCCGCAGCCAAGCACCAGCGGCCAATAAAATGTTTTGTACATGTTTATATATTTTGATATGTTTTGCAATTGGGAAAATGTTTCCTATGGTACTTTTTACACCTGTATTTTGTATTTTTATATGCACCTGTATTTTGTAATTTTGTATGTTTTGCAAATATTAAACACTGGTAATGCAGTGTTTTACTTAAACCTGATGAATGTAAAAGTAAGAAACAAAATGGTGTAGAGATGATACAAATGGCATAAAATGAACAAAGAAAATTATGATATATAACAATAATGAAAGAAAATTATGATAAAATATGACTTAAAGATTTTTATAACATTATTTCACAATACTGTACATATAGCCTACTCAACTTACGACCAAATCGTGTTACGACCAGTCTGCCAGAACCAATCGTGGTCGTAAGTCAAGCACTAGCTGTATTTAGAGAAAAATTTTAAATATAATTCTTTATGGATCCAAAAATTCTGGGAAAATAATTTTGTCTTTGAGAGGTGATTCTGTTGTAACTTTTCAAATAAATATAAATTCTTCTCTATAAAATGCATATTAGTCCCTGGATGCATTTTGCTTTTATTTAGCATGCTATTTGGAATTATTTTATTTTATTTATTTATTTTTGAGACAGAGTCTTGCTCTATCCCCAGGCTGGAGTGCAGTGGCGCGATCCCTTCTCACTGCAACTTCCGTTTTCCGGTTTCAAGCAATTCTCCTGCCTCCCAAGTAGCTGGGACTACTGGGGCACGCACCACCACACCCAGCTAATTTTTTGTACTTTTAGTAGAGACAGAGTTTCACCATGTTGGACAGGATGGTCTCGATCTGTTGACTTCGTGATCCGCCTGCCTCAGCCTCCCAAAGTGCTGGGATTACAGGCGTGAGCCACTGTGCCCAGCCTGGAATAATTTTAAAAACACTTTGTTATTTGCATCTAGTTATAAAATGTAATCAAATAAAATATATATCAAAATGCTTCAAAATATTAACATTTAAAAATAGTTGAAACCAGAAGTAGTCAGTAATAGTTGGTAAATCACTAATTCATTGTAATGAATATTTAAAGTAAGAACACTGTTTACCACCCATAAGAGTTTTTGTTTTATTTGTCTTAAAAATCAAACAGGAATATTGGGAGTAACCCATAAAACTTTTAGTCAGAAAAAATATTGTAGTTCCTTTTTGGAGTCAAACAAGACATTACACTAGGAATCAATGTTTTAATAATTTTTAATGTATGTAGATTTTATAGATAACCCAGAAAAATAATATTATCATTTAGATTAGTTATTTAGTAGTTATAATTTATAGTAGAATAAAAGCTCTGTAATTTTTTATTAGAAGTTTTAGTTGTAAGAGACCTCATACATGGCAAAAAGGTATAGTATTCTAATATGGTATTTTCCTTTTCCCCCTCTGATATTGATATGTTAGTATTAGTTGGCAATAGATTCTCCCTAGATAACATTCACTTAAATAAATAAGGTTTTGTTTTTTTTTAAGGTAGCAATAACTTGAAGGTGGTTCACAATTGGCCTTGGTTTGGTTCATTGGTGTCTGGGTTGGTAATTTCTTTGGATGGTGAGTAATCACTCCAGGATTTAAGGCATAACAAAAAGAAAAATATAGGCTAGTCAGATGTCTTCCTTTTTATTAAGACTATAAGGACTTTTTAGTTTTCCTTTTGTGTTCCATAAGGCAGCACCATGTCATATGGTGTTCCTGGCCATGGAGGAAATTAGAAAATTTAATATTTGTATTTATCAACTTTTGCAGTAATAGCCAAACAGGGAGGTTGGGAGGAAGTACTGACCACAATCTCATCTAAATAATAATTTAATTTAATTTGATTGTGAAATGATACATCATATAAATGGAATGGAAGATAAAATATTTTTAAGAAATCAGTTTTCTCCAATATAGTCCAATCACAATTCTAGCAGGGTTTGTCTAGGGGAAATTGACAAGTTATTTCTAATGTTTTCATGGAAAATCAAAGGCCATGAATAACCAAAGCAATCTTGAGCAAGAACAAAGCTGGAAGATTTATATACCAGATATAAGATTTATTATTTAACAATAGTAGTTAAGGCTAAAGTATTAACAGAAGGATAGACAAATTGAGCAATGGAGCAGAATAACTATTTCAGAAATCTCATGTATATGATCGCTTGATTTATAACAAAGGTGACATGGCAGTGCAGAGGGAAAAGAATGGTTGTTTTAACACGTGGTGCTGGGTTAGTGAAAGGTCTAGGTAGAAATAAAAATAAGTGGCAATTCTCTACTTATACCATACACAGCAAATCATTTCAAGGTGGACTGCAGATTTAATATAAAAAAGAAAACAATGATGCGTTCGGAAACTGTTAGAGCCTCTCTCTCTCTTTCTCTCTTTCTTGATGTCTCTCCAGATTTCTCTCTCTGCCTCTCACTTTTATGAAGTACCTGAAAATAGTCCCTAACCATTTTGTTAGGAGAAACTAGATTTAGATCCTTGGAAGTTGTATAATTAATTGCTTGTGTTATGAGAGTTGGGTAGGTCTGAGAGGAATGAGAGGATAAAGTGAGTCTCTAAAATCAGCCTATTAATTGCATGTAGGGAAGTTGCCAGCCACCTCCCTGCTCTTACTCCCATTCCATGTTTAAGGAATTATACAGAAGGAGATTTTGTATAACTTATGCAGCATCATTTGGTAACAGATGTCTGAAGCAGTCATTTGTTTAAATAATCTAAGCTTTTATAATTGACGGCTTAATTTAAGCAATATGTTCAAAATAACGTTTATTTCTGCCCACTGCTTTTCATGGTTAGGATACAAGTGTATGTATTTTTCAAGTGTCTGTTTTTCCAAAGATTTTCTTAAGAAAATGCCATGAGTTTTCCAGTAGAATAAATACTTGAAGTTTAAATGTGTAAATAATGAAATCTTCTTTTCTCAAAGAGGGATTCTAATACAAAGTGCAAGATGGAAAATGATCTTTTTGTGTTATTTCAGGTGACAAAGCTAGACTGCAATGAGTTTAGGGACAGGACGAAATTCCTTTTGGGCTGAGGGATCACAGGTGATATTGTGGAGAAACTGACATTTTACTAGGAATAGGTAGTCAGGATTTAGAACCACAGAGATGTAGTTTGAGGCATTCCTGACAGTGAAAAGACCATGAGCAGAGTGATAAAGGCATGAAATCAATATATTCCAATCATCAGATATAATTTAAATAATCAGTAAACTGGCTAAAATTATTATAGGGAAAGTCCATAGCTTACAGTAACAAAATAATAGAAATAAATGCGTATAAATTTAATAAAGAGGAAGGGTTTAAACTACAACCAAATGCCACCCTGGAATTTCTGTGATTAAACTGCTGGAAAACAAATATAGGTTTGCATCATTCACAATTGTTAAAACATGATACACTATTTAGAAATTATTCTCTCAACACAATCCCTGTTAAATAGAATCCTCAATATAAAAATTCCATACCTAAAAGAAATATCACAATAAAAATTACACATAATCTTGTATAGCACATATGTTTCAATTAGTGTGACTGTGAACTCGTTTCACTGATAAGAAATCATCCAGAAAAGCTCAAAGTAAAAGTAGGTTTCATGGGACAAATAGGCGTTTTATATTGTCTGACACTCATCCCTGCAGTAATTTAATTTAATTTTATATGAACTATGTCATTTTGTACGGATGTCAACTTTCTGTTATGTACTGTTCTCCCTTGACATCCATGTTATTTGACGTTGTAATTTTTTCTCTCGTTATCAGCAGTTTTTATTCCACCTCAATTTGTAAAAAGAAGAGGTTTTGCTTTTGTTATATTACAGATAAGTAATAGCAATGATTACCTAGTTACCTATACTTGTCTATTTTTAATACCCATAGGTATAAAAAGAAATTTTTTCTTTTCCATATTTCATTCAGAAGCATAAGGACACATTTATTTATATGTAGCATTATATCAATCTTGTTTAAGGTAAATCTTTATGAAGTAGGTCAAAAAGGAAAAAAAACTTGCTAACAAGTATGAAGATAATATATATTGGTTTAGCAAAGACTGAATAATGTGGAACCTCATCTATCTCATTGCTAACTTCTTTTTTTGAGACAAAGTTTCCCTTTTGTTGCCCAGGCTGGAGTGCAGTGGTGCAATCTTTGCTCACAGCAACCTCTGCCTTCTGGGTTCAAGGGGTTCTCCTGTCTCGGCCTCCCGAGTAGCTGGGATTACTGGTGTGTGCCACCATGCCCAGCTAATTTTGTATTTTTAGTAGAGACGGGGTTTCTCCATGTTGGTCAGGCTGGTCTCAAACTCCCAACTTCAGGTGATCCACCCGCCTTGGCCTCCCAAAGTGCTGAGATAGCAGGTATGAGCCACAGCGCCTGACAAACTGATTATTATTATTATTATTGATATTATTAGTTTTTCCCATCATTGTTAGATAAACACAACTAGGACAGAAAAATTCTGATGTTAACATCTTATAACTAGGGCAGATTGATGCAGTTTATTAGAAATCTGTGGAAAAATAGGTTTGTCAGAACTTGTCTTGGAGGCAGAGTCTGGCATGGAACAAAATGTCATTTGGAGTTTAAGATTTTGCACATAGTCCTTTTTGTCTTTCTATTCTTTTTGAGAAGCCATTAATAGGCCAGAAGATAGATATAATTAGAAAATTAGAATTGGATGAGCAGAGCATGTAAATAGAATTTTGTGTATTTTGTAGTAAGCCACATCCAAATTCCTGAAACTCTCGTATTCTTAAATAGCTTTTTGTTTTCCTTTGGTTCAATAATTTTCTTTTTTCTTCGTATAATTTTTAGTGTACCTATCACTTAATCATCTCTAAACTGTTTCTGAGAACAATAAATTTATTCCAAATATGTTTTAACCTCCAGAATTTATCTTTAGAGCCCCTCTTTCTCATCATCCTGGGATTTTGCTTACTTCTCTCCATGCAGCATCCTTCGTGCTCTGGTTCTTTTCTTGATTTACTTCTTTATTTTTGTTGAAATATATACTTTAGAAGCTTCCCGATAAAGGATACAAGGGAGATTAATCTTTTGAGAACTTGAGAATTGCATATTTTAAAATGTACATATTCTATCTTCTTACTAGATTGAGAGTACAATTCAGTATGGACTTCCAAGTTGAAAATATAGTGAAGGAAAGCATGTTACATTGGCTCCATTGTCTTTTTTCTAGTGTGACTGCGGAAGAATCCAATGACATTTCTTTCCTAAACGTTTGTTACAGCATGAATTTTTTTCCATCTCTCTTACTGAACACTTGGTGCGTATTCTAAGGAGAAATCTCACATCCTTCAGATATCCTTCTAGAATGTTTTGAAATTATTTTCATGCTCAGAAGTGATTTTTTGGTTTGATCATTTTGCTTTGAACTTACTAGTTGTTTATGTTTGACTACCAGGCATGTTGTAACTCAGAAGTGGGTAATAATCCAAGATCAGAATAAGTGACCGAAACACAGCAGCCAAGATGCTACTCAAAGGGAATAGCCATTAAGCCTTTCATTTACCCTCAGATATTTATAAAGCATTATGAATCTACTAAGTACTGGAGATTCAGACGTAAAATACGTAGTCCTGATTTCAAGAAGTTTATAATAGTGTATATGTGTGTGGAGGGTTGGGGGAGATACAGGTTAAACAGTATAATTGAATAGTGTAAGTGCTGTCATGTGTGCTATAGACCTAGAGAGTGTCAGCAACTCACCCAGAATGGCTCTAGGAAGTTAGAAAACACAGCAATCACAAATTAATATCGATTCAGAGTTTTAAAGCATGTGTATAATTTAACCAAATGAAATTATAGTTTTGGGCAATGAGTGTTATACTGGAGCAACAGGAATCAATAAAGAATTTTGAGCAGGAGAAGGTCATAGTAATATTTCTACTTTAGAAATAAAATGAATTTTCTTAATTTAATCTATGTACATTAAAGGGAAATTCTAGGAACATGGTGTCTGAACTCAGATCTGTGAAGTCCTCTCTTTTAAACCTTTCTTGGAGTAAGACCATAGAAATGAAGGAGTGGAAAAATTGAAGTTAACTGGAATTAAGTAAGTTTACTAGGTACCTTTAGTTGTGGTTTTCTTTGCTAGTATCCTGTCTGGGTTCTTATGACTTCTCTAATTGGTGTCTTAGTCAGTTTGCACTGGTATAAGAGAATACCACAAACTGGGTAGCTTAAACACCAAACACTTATTTTTCACAGTTCTGGAGCTGTAAGTCTAAGATCAGGGTGCTAGCATAATTAGTTCTTGGTGAGGACCCTCTTCCTCGTTTACAGACAACTCATTTCTTGCTGTATTCTGAAATGGCAGAGAGACAGCGAGAGCGAGAGAGAGAGAGCGAGCGTGCTCTGGCCTCTTTTCCTCTTATCAGGATGCTAATCCTTGATGAGGGCACTATCCTCATGATTTTGTCAAACTTGATTACCTTCAAAAGCCCATGCTCCAATACCAGTACTTTGGGGATTTGGGATTCAACATATGAATTTGTTGGGGGGACATAAGCATTTAGTCCAAAATAACTGGTTTTGAAAAGTTCTCAGTCATCATCTCTTCAAATATTTCTTCTATTCTGTTATACCTCTCTCCTCCCTTTGAGTCTCCATTATATATATATGTGAGAACCTCTATCAATTTTCATGCTAATTTCTGTAATGCATTTAAAATTTTATTTTAGATATTTTCCTTTGACCATTTTTACACCTAATATAGAGCAGATTACTAACTTGTGGTGTAGTCACACAATTTAGTAGTATCCAAAAATGAAATGAGTAAACAGTAGCCATCACCACCCTTATGTGAAGATTTTGAGATTTAACCCGAATTTATCCCATAAACTTGCTGTATGCACACAAAAATGCATATTGTATAATTCCATGTGTATAAAGCTGAAGAATGAACAAAAGTTAAAACCAATAGATGCATTTGATTATTCATAGGTGGTACAACAAAGATAAATGAATAGAAACAATGTGCATGCGGTGGTGGTGGGTGCTGCCAAAGGGATATGATGGAGATGGGCACACAACCAGCTTAAAGGAAAGATCCATTCCTTAACCAGAGGCTGGTGTATAGGTGTTCATTATATTATTGTTATTGAAATGAATAGAAATAATGTAAACGTTATTTTGTCTATAAGATATATTTTCTCCATACAATTAAGAATAACAAAGAAACTGAGAGCCCAGTATATTGGATTTCTTGTGTGAGAGGTAGATAGAAAGGAGTGAGCCCAGCTGTGATAGAGGACTACGAAGAGGAGGAAGAGAGGGAAGTCTCCAGAAGGAATGAGTTACGAAGCACAGAGGCATCATGCACAGTGGTCTGCACAATGAAACAGAAAGAAAGAACACTGACTCCATTAATCCATTACAGAATAAACATCCTTTGAAAATGCTATGGAAACAGCCATGTCATTCGGGTATGTTTTGAAAGCATAAGTCAGTGGTATGAGCAGGCACAACATAGGAGGGTAATATTTTGGAAAACCATAGATGGGAAGTATAAACTAGTTGTGAAATGAGATAAACGCATTTAATCTAGAAATCTTTAGCAGGACAATGTGCAATTGCCCTGTGTTTAGACTGAGGAAAAGTGACCATTTCTGTCTATTATTGTCATATCAAATAAGAGAAAAAAGTGACCACAAAGTGAGTGGTTATCTCTGTGGGGAAGGATGAGCTTTTGGCTAGTTTCTAAGCTGATAAGTTTGGGCCTCTGACATAGGCATTTATTCCTCATGGTCCTAATGGCCTCATGGTGCTAGTGAGGTCCTATTTCTGATAGTGGCACATTTCTTTCAATTTGTAATCAATGCACATTCAATAACCTTAAATAATTTATGTTGGGAAGTTGAGGGCAAGGGGAGGGAGCATATTAGGACAAATACCTAAGGCATGCAGGGCTTAAAACCTAAATGATGGGTTGACGAGTGCAGAAAACCACCATGGCACATGTATACCTATGTAACAAACCTGCACATTCAGCACGTGTGTCCCCGAACTTAAGATAAAAATTAAAAATAATAATTTATACTGTCTCTGTTCTGATCTAAGCTATGTGGGCATCTCTAAGGGCATAGATGATTTGCATACTCTTTTGCCCTTTCATAGCTCTTCATTTGAAAAAGGTGGTTGGGGGAGGTAGATCATCAATAAAAGTCGCCCCTACCTCTTTACTTAGCTAAATCTTGCCCACCCTTCATTCAGGTTCTAGTTTATACATGACTTCGTGAGGGAAGCCAATCTTCATCTCTCATGTCAGATTTAGACACTTCCCTTATGTCCTCTAGTATTCTGTCCTCTGTCAGAACACTAATCACACTCAACTGGCTTGCTGGTTTAATGATATTTCAATATTTAATGAAAATCCTCTAGATAACTTAAAATATCGTTCTCCAGTAGCCATGAACTTCAGCAGCTCCAGGAAACATTGTTCTCAAATGTTTTATTAATTCCCATCTTTGCACAATGCCGTATTAGGACACCTTTCTCACATACACTTGAGAAGGTTTTCTTTTATGATTGACAGCTGAAGCCTGACAAGGGCTAGCCAACCGGTCAACACTGACTCATTCAAAGAACAACTTCATCTTAAGCTGCTGAGTAGCAGAGGTGACAGCATTGTGTTTCCACACTATTAGCATGTTAAGAGAAGGCAAGTAGGATTTTCCCCCAAGCTAAGGCAATAAAACTAAAATACTGAAACTGTCAGTCTAAGCTAAGCAGGAATAGCCTGGGTCAGTATTTGGTGATGTCTCTGAGGAATACCTTCTGTAGAATAGCTATTTTAAGAAGTAAATCAGCAACATGACTATCTTGGAGTCAGTTCTGCACTAGCCTCCTGTTTCAGAAAAAGCATACCAATGGAAATGCTGCCTTAACAATGATTCTTACTTTTGGACTGTTACTTGTGATTATTATTCGTTACAGGAGACTTTCCCATGCAGGGTGAATCATTCTCTGAAGTCCTAAAAGTGGGTGTATTCAAACTGAAACCTTTTAGGGACAAGCAGTTTACAATTCAGTGAGTAAGAGCAAAATTTATAATTTATCCACTTCCTCCACTCTCCCAACACCTTATGAAGATGTTCTTAAGTAGGAAGGCTGGGCAGAAAAGATCACTGTCTCATGCCAGGAAGGTGGGGTATCATACAAAAATTATAAATGCCTAACAAATGTTGAGAAGGAACAAAATTCACTAAACTGGATATTTGATATCTTGGGGAAAATAAAGTAGAGGTGAGGTTTTCTCCAAAAAGAGTGGACAGAGCAGTTTTAAAATCACCAAATGTGGGCGGGGTGTGGTGGCTCAAGCCTGTAATCCCAGCACTTTGGGAGGCCTATGTGGGCGGATCACGAGGTCAAGAGATTGAGACCATCCTGGCCAACATGGTGAAACCCTGTCTCTACTAAAAATACAAAAAAATTAGCTGGGCATGGTGTCATGTACCTATATTCCCAGCTACCTGGGGGGCTGAGGCAGGAGAATTGCTTGAACCTGGGAGGCGGAGGTTGCAGTGAGCCGAGATCGCACCACTGCACTCTAGCCTGGTGCCTGGCGAAAAAAAAAAAAACAATAAAAAAAAAAAAAAAAAAAAAAAAAAAAAATCACCAAAAACTTATTAAGGTAATGGTGATATATGAACAAATGTGTCAAGTAGCAATTTATATGTGTGTGAAGGGGACAAAATATTATATATGTTTAAAATTGTCATTCTCCTCATTCAGGAAGATTTTTATATTTGTCTCCTTGACTCTTGAGTTTTGTTGTTGTTGATATCAGATGAAGAGGAGACAAAATGATTACATCTGAAGCAGCACTGCCAGGCAAATGACAGGTGACGAAAGAGTCCTTTCAAGGAGGATGGAGAAACGTTGGCACATATTCTAAGCTGAAAAAGACTCCCCTGATGGATGTCAAGCTGAGAAGAGTTCTCTGCAGGTTTGGAGCAGTAGGAAAGAGTGGAGGAGGAATACCTGCTTAGACAGGGAAGCGTGAGGAAATATGCATGGCCAGAAAGTTAGGGATGTAGCAACAGAGAGATTTGACAGCATAGATACTGTCTGCTTGGATGTATAGATACTGTGAAAGGCACAATTCATAGCATCACTGTACACTGCAGTTAAGATGACTTTTTAATTTAATTTTATTATTTTTTATTGCAGTTTAGGTTTTGGGGTACATGTGAAGAACATGCAAGATTGTTGCATAGGTACACACATGGCAGTGTGATTTGCTGCCTTCCTCCCCTTCACCTATATTTTAGTACATTTTGGATGTCAGATTGATGAGTTTCAGCTTGTTTGTTTGTTCATAAATCAACACTTAGCTGACACTGGCTTAGAGGAAGTACTGTTATATTCAGGGATGATATTCAAAATAACGTATATAAACACAGACCAGTAAGACAGTTACCTGACCAATTAGGTTGGAGGCAAGCCTTCATGTAAAATGCTATATAGCCACTCATGACCAGTTTTAAATTTCAGGTTACCATTGTCAACTCTTAAGAGTATTGTTCTTAATTACTTTAAACAGAGTCAAACAGAATGATGAATACTTTTATTTTATATATCACATGATCCATATTACCATTTTTCACAATCTTTAAAAATTAGAGGCCACGGAATTAAATGAAACTGCATTAAACCTTCGGACTATAATGCTATATTAGGGTACTTCATATAATTGAGAAAAAATTTTAAAGAAACTAGAGACACAGAGGGTAAGGCTTAAATATTTTAACCCTGATTATTTTTCCAATATTAAAAAGAGCAAAAAAAATGTTTTAAAGTTATTAGAAATATAATCATTAGACCAGTTCAATAGCAAATGAAATTTGTCAACTTCTATTTGTTATTTTATATAAGTTCATATAATCTTTAAATAAGGAGAAATTGCTTTAGATTGTTCATTGCATAAAGATTTAGAAGAAAATAATTTTCTCATTATTAGTCAATAACAAATCTGATAATTCTTAAAACCTAAATAATTTCAAATGGAAACTTCTCATGTAGTTTTGCAATGGGTTTTCTAACACCTTAAAATGAAATATTAGTAAAATAAATTTTGAGATGTAACTATGAGCATCATGTATTCCTGGAACAAATTTGCAAATTAATTTTATAGAGGAATAGGAGTGACTAATAAAGTAGTAGGAATCACTAAAAAACACATGGTTATTTATAATACAATTTTGTACCATTTTTTTCCAAAGATACTAGGTTCAGTGGATTAACATAGATATTTTGGACCTGTACTGTTTGCCTTGACTGTTACTAAAATTTAATTTATTTTAATAAGCAAATAGTATTATTACAATTTGCAACTTTTTTGTAGAATGTTAGAAAACAATTCTAAAAAATACTTTATGGCAAGTTACAGACAAGAATGGGGCTGTTTTAAAGGTAAAATATAATTGGAGGAATCCAATTTAATATTTTTGTTTCTCTATATCCATGTCTGAGCTCTAAAATTCTGTGAATATATAATTTGGCCCTAAGTTGTAATTAGTTGATCATTGCAAAAGGGTGGAAAACAATGACAGGAAAATAATTTTTGACATTTGCTAACATTTACATAAGTTTGGTTATTTTGCCAAATTCCGCAATTTAATGTAATCTCAAGAAACATGTAACTGAAATTTGTACAAGTCACCACTGGATGATGTGTATGTAGAGTGAAGTGTTAGGTAGAGCAGAGAGAGCAGTTCTCCACAGAGCTATCTTCAATAGGTTAAGGTAAACAACTCATTAAACTCTGAAATCCACAAACAATGTAACTATAAAAAGAAATTTCCTTATATAGCAAGAATATAAGACACACATTCAGTTCATTTTATGTTTCTACTTGCCTTCTCTCATGTATATGTATATAATCCCTTTGGATGTTTGCCCCTTCCAAATATGATGTTGAAATGTGATCCCCAAAGTTAGAGATGGGACCTGGAGGAATGTGTTGGGTCATGGCGGTGGATCCCTTCTGAATGACTTGGTGCCCTTCTCATGGTAATGAGTGAGCTCCCCCTCTGAGTTCACAGGTTGTTTAAAAGAGTGTGGCACCTTAGCCCCCTCTTGCTTGCCCACTCTCTCTCCATGTGATGCACCTCCTTCCCCCTTCACCTTCTGCAGTGACTGGAAGATTCCTACACCCTCACCAGAGGCTGAGCAGATGTTGGTGCCATGCTCTTGCAGTCTGCAGAACCATGAGCCAAATAAACCTCTTTTCTTTATAAACTACTCCAACTCCGGTGTTCCTTTACAGTAATACATATGAATTAACACAGTATACAAACTGCAATGAAAGGCATTTTTGATTATATTACATTTTGATATTACATTATTGATTTTCTTCTAAGCCATAGTAAAGCTCTCATCCTATTAAATACTATTAGTTACTTGCTGGCTGCAGACCACAAGTGATATGTTGAAATCCGCATATGAAGTCATATTTCTATTCTTGTGTTTAATTACTAATTGTTTATTTTTTTGATCAAGGCCAGGGTTTAGTGGTAGCTTAATGAAAATAATAGATCATTAACTTTCATTTTCGTTGAAAACAGGTAATTTCTAAGAACAACATTAACCTTGACTAAAATTAATGCAAAATATAGGTCTGATGAGTATTACTTGCTCCATATAGTAAGATTTTTCAAGAGTCATAACATTTCTAAATTCAATTCCCAGATTCTCTTCAATCTCAATCTTAAATCAAATTATAACTTTAGACTAGGCATACTGACTCATATCTGTGATCCTAGCACTTTGGGAGGACTGTTTGAGTCCAGGAGTTTGAGACCAGCCTGGACAACAAAGACACCATCTCTTTAAAATATTTTTTAAAATAAAAATCAATAAAAGTAAAAAATTCTAACTTTAAACTAAACTCTAATAATTTTATGGTTTTATGAAATTAAGAGAGTGGCAAGTCAACTCCTTGATCATCAATTCAAACTGAGATCTCTTGCCAAATTGATTTTATGGCTTGAATATTTGGAGCATTACTTGGAAACTTTTGGTGAGATGGGAGCTCCTGGGATAGAGTCTGGTCCCCTAGATAAGCCATATGGAAAACTCAGTCTTCCCTTTCCCTCCTAGAATATTCTTTCTTCCTGTTAAAATTCTGCCTCACTTTCCTACTCCTCAGTCACTTTCAAGGAGACGATTGGGTCCCATATATCTTTGGTTATAGCTTTTGATATCAAATGAGGGGAAATGACTCTAGTGTCTATGACTATTTCCAGCTATTAGTAGAAAATAGCTATTAAAGAGAAGAAGACTTTTTTCTTACTCTGCCTTTCACACCTTTTTCTTTTTTGTAAATGCATCCTATAATGGAGAAATTCATTCTACCCTTAATGCTTACATGCTGCTACAGGGAAGAGAAGATCATTGCAGGTAGATATTCACTGGCATTTCTTTTATGATATAGCTCTCAGATACAGTTTTCTGACTGGAAAATGAACTAAATTTATTTCTTATTGATTAAATGAGTTTCACTTATTTCTTATAACTGACACAAATATGAACAATCTCTATTCTACAATAAGTTGTAATCTTGCTGAGCACAATTAGTAATTTTTCCAGCATACATAAAAACAATATAGGAGGCATATGTATACATTTAATATACTCTAAAAATGTGAAGAAATAGATATCACTAAAAATGAAAATTATATGCTAGCATAATGCCAGCAATATCCTAAGTCTTACGTTATGCTTTGAGAAAGCTTGGTCTGGAAATACCACTGTTGAATATGGTCATGGGGGGCAGAGGTAGTTTGAAGAGTCAGAGTCAAAAGCAAAAGGACAAATGCAAATCAAAACCATAGTTAGATACCGTCTCATGCCAGTTAGAATGGCGATCATTAAAAAGTCAGGAAACAACAGATTCTGGCAAGGCTGTGGAGAAATAGGAATGCTTTTACACTGTTGGTGGGAGTATAAATTAGTTCAACCATTGTGGAAGACAGTGTGGCAATTCCTCAAGGATCTAGAACCAGAAATACCATTTAACCTAACAATCCCATTACTGGGTATATACCCAAATGATTATAAATCATTCTGCTCTAAAGACACATGTACACATATGTTTATTGCAGCACTGTTCACAATAGCAAAGACTTGGAACCAATCCAAGTGCCCATCAATTGTGGACTGAATAAAGAAAATGTGGCACATACACACCACAGAATATGATGCAGCCATAAAAAAGGATGAGTTCATGTCCTTTGCAGTAACATGTTTGAAGCTGGAAACCATCATTCTCAGCAAACTAACACAAGATCAGAAAA
The DNA here is from genome assembly GCF_001604975.1 of Cebus imitator. NCBI lineage: Eukaryota > Metazoa > Chordata > Mammalia > Primates > Cebidae > Cebus > Cebus imitator. The sequence continues at coordinate 483,557 of NW_016107951.1, read as the reverse complement.
CCAAACATCTCATGTTCTCGCTCATAAGTGGGAGTTGAACAATGAGAACACACAGACACAGGGAGGGGAACATCATACACTGTAGTCTGTTGGGGGTTGGGGAAAAGGGGAGGGAGCACATTAGGACAAATACCTAATGCATGTGGGGCTTAAAATCTAGGTGATGGGTTGATGGGTGCAGCAAATCACCATGGCACTTGTATACCTATGTAAGAAGCCTGCACATTCTGCACATGTATCCCAGACCTTAAAGAAAAAAAAAGGAAGAAGGCAGTGCAGTTGTTGAAAAAGTTTGGAAAGAGAACCTGCTGAGAGTACTTGAATTTGTACAAGGCAGACTATTGACCTTCAAATACTTAAAGATGCTCTATATCTAGATATCCTTGAGGCAGTATTCAAGTAGTTGCCACTGCTCAGATACTTTATATATAAACGTTTTTGCTAGGTCAGTCCTCTTTAATAATATTTTCATTTAGATACATTCATTCAATACATTTATTTAAATACATTTGAAGAAGACAGTTCCACCTTGACCAAGTATTTGTGCAGCTATCAAAAACATTGTCATTGAAACATCACTCATACCGAAGTTTTGCTTGATTTACATAGAATATACCTGTAAGCATGGTTGAATTAATTTGAGAGGTTACTACCTCAACGATTTCTTAGGTAGATTGTTACTAACTAAAATGAACAATATATTTTGAACAGCTTAATATTTAAACAATTTTAGACAAGAACAAAAGTGTTTTTTTTTTCTTTCTGAAGTACCTAAGGCAATGTTAGGAGTAAAGAGTTAGAAATACCAATAAATATAGTAGGATAGTCAGATGTATAGAGAATCTGGAAGCCAGAGGTTGCATTGAATAACTTTCTTTGAAGCAAGGAAACCTGTGAAAGCTGGAGGTATTGTTTAAAGAAATGGGTTTTAAAAATCTGATGCAAACAGGTACCTAAAAAGCTGCCAAGTCTTGGAGTTTGCACCCTTTAAAGCCATGGCCTGAGCTGTATTTTGATCTCTTTTAGCCACCAGCTGAAGTGGCAGTGCAGAGGACCCCAAGTCCCTAAACTGCACAGAGCAGTGGATCCCTGGGCCAGGCCAACAAAACCATTTTTTCTCACCAAAGCCTCCAGTCCCATGATAGGAGTGGCTGCCAGGAAGGTCTCTAACATGCCTTGGAGACATTTTTCCCATTGCCTTGGTGATTAACATTTGACGCTTTGTTAACTTATGCAAATTTATGCAGCATGCTTGAATTTCTTCTCAGAAAATCTTTTTTCCTGTCACATCGTCAAGCTGTAAATTTTCCAAACTTTTATGCTCTGCTTCCCTTTTAAATGTAAGTTCCAATTCCAAACCATATCTTTGTGAATATTTTTAAGAGCACCCAAGTTACATCTTGAGAGCTTTGCTGCTTAGAAATTTCTTCTGTCTGATACCCTAAATTATCTCTCTCAAGTTCAAAGTTCCACAGATCTCTAGGGCAGGGGCAAAATGATGCCATTCTCTTTGCTAAAACATAACAAGAGTAACCTTTGTTCTAGTTCCCAAGAAGCTCCTCATCTTCATCTCAGTCCACCTCAGCCTGGACTTTATTGCCCATATCACTATTTACATATCGGTCAAAGCCATTCAGAAGTCTCCATGAAGTCCCAAGCTTTTGCACACCTTCCTGTCTTCTGAGCCCTCCAAGTCTCTAGGAAGTTCCAAACACCCCCACCTTTTCCTGTCTTCTTCTGAGCCCTTCTAACTGTTTCAACCTCTGCCTGTTACCCAGTTCCAAAGATACTTCCATATTTTCAGGTATCCTTATAATAGCATCCCACTCTACCAGTACCAATTTATTGTATTAGTCTATTTTCATACTGCTATGAAGAAATACCTGAAAATGGGTAATTCATAAAGAAAAAAGGTTTACTGGACTCACAGTTCCACAAGGCTGTGGAGGTCTCACAATCATAGTAGAAGGCGATGGAGGAGCAAATGCACGTCTTATGGGGTGGTAAGTGACAGAGTATGTACAGGGAAACTGTCCTTGATAAAACCATCAGATCTCATGAGACTTATTCACTATCAGGAGAACAGCATGGGAAAACCTTCCCCTGTGATTCAATTACCTCCCACCGGGTCCCTCTTGTGACACATGGGGATTATGGAAGCTACAATCTAAGATGAGATTTGCATGAGAACACAGTCAAACCATATCAGATTTCTTATCATTCATGCATTCACTGGAGTAGCACTTTCGATTTCCTTAAAAAACTTTTCCTTTGCATTCACAACTTGGCTCAATGTTTGGCGCAACAGACTTGCCTTTTAGCCTGTCTCAGCTTTCAACAATCATTAATCACTTAGTTTGATTATTTATCACTAAGCTTTTGATATAAAAATGAGACACATGCCACTGTTCCTTTCGCTTGAACACTTGGAGGCCATTATATTGTTATTAATTTTCATTATTTCAATATTGTTGTGTCTCAGAGAATAGGGAGGCCCATGGATAGGGATCCACATGGGGGAATAGCCAGTTAGTGAGGCAGTTATTACACATACAACATTTATCAATTAAATTTGCCATTGTATATGGGCTTGATTCCTGGCATCCAAAAACAATTGCATAGTAACCTAAAAGATATAACAGATATAATCACAATAAAAAAGTTTGAAATATTTTGAGAATTATTAAAATGTGACAGAGAGACATGAAGTGAGTATGTGCTGCTGGAAAAGTGGAGCTAATACACTTGCTTGATGCAGGGTAGCCGCAAACCTTCAAAGTGTATAAAGTGCAGTATCTGCCAAATATAATAAAGTGAAGGGCAATCAAATGAGATATGCCTGTACACAAAATATACCCCAGCCATTATCCCTTTTTTGCATACTAGGTGATGGTGCTATTATTTTATTTCCAGCCTTTTCTCTATTTTCCCAGCAAAATTGACAAATAGTGGTGTAAAATTTCAGGGTCAAGATGACTGTGTTTTGTTAAGAACATCTTTGTAGGAAACCAGCCTTCTGTTCTCAGGAAATATTGAACATAGAATTGCTAGAGCTCAAAGCTAGAGTGATTCAAAGGTTACCTAGCCTAGTTCTTATATTACTGGTGCTCATTCTTCTCCCCTGTGCTTTTATCAATTTTGTATTTATTTCATTCCAATAGCAGACATGTATGGCACTATAAAGACTACAATCATAGGTCACCTAACAAAGAAGATAGTTTCTGAGAAATGTGTCATCAGGTGATTTTGTCATTGTTTGAAAATCATAGACTGTACTTGCACAAACCTAGATGGTATAGCTTACTATCTACATATGCTATATGGCATAGCCTATTGCTCCTGGCTACAAACCTGTACAGCATGTTACTTTACTGAATACTGTAGGTAATAGTAATACAATGATGAGTATTTGTGTATGTAAAAATATTTAAGCATAGAAAAGGTACAGTAAAAATACAGTATAAAAGATTAAAAAGAAGTAGACTTGTATAGGAGACTTACTAGGACTGGAAGTTGTTCTGGGTGAGTCAGTGAGTGAATGGTAAGTAAATGTGAAGGCCTAGGACATGACTGTTTACTACTGTAGTCCTAATAAACAATGTACACCTAGGCTACACTAAATTCATAAATATTTTTCCTTCCTCGATAATAAATTAACTTTAGCTTACTGTAACTTTTTATTTTATAAACTTTGAACTTTTTGAACATTTTTACTCTTTTATTATAACACATCTTAAAACACAAAACACATTGTACAGTCGTACAAAAATATTTTCTCATAATCTTACTTTATAAGTGTTTTTATTTTTTAAATTTTTTACTTTTTAAACTGTTAAAAAAAACCAAAAAACTAAGGCACAATAGCTGCCACAGGTGGCATGTGCCTGTAGTCCCAGCCACTCCGAAGGCTGAGGCAGGAGGATTGCTTGAGCCCAGCAGTTGAAATCCACTCTAGACAATATAGCGAGACTGCCTTTTTTACAATAAGAAACCTAACCCAGCTACTTGGAAGGCTGAGGCAGTGGGTGTATCACTTGAACTCAAGAATCTGAGCCTGTAATGAGCTATGGTTATGCCACTGCACTCTATCCTGGACAATAGAGGGAGACTGTCTGCAAAACAAACACATTAGCCGAGGCCTACACAGGGGTGGGATCATCAATATTACTGTCTTCCACCTCCTTATCTTGTCTCACTGGAAGATGTTCAGGGGCAATACCCATGCATGGAGCTGTCATCTCCTACGATGCCCTCTTCTGGAATTCCTCTGAAGGACCTGCTTGAGGCTGTTTTAAGATTAACTTAAAAAAATAAGTAGGAATATACTCTAAAATAATGATGAGATGTATAGTATAATAAATACATAAACCAGTAACATACTCATTTATTATCATCAAGTGATATGGTTTGGCTGTGACCCACCCCAAATCTCATCTTGAATTATAGTAATCCCCATGTGTCAAGGGTGGGACCAGGTGGAGATAATTGAATCATGGGTCAGTTTCCCCCATACTGTTCTTGTGATAGTGAGTCCTTATGAGATCTGATGGTTTAATAAGGGCTTCCCCCTTGGCTTGGCTGTTATTCTCTGATTATCTCTCCTGCCACCCTGTGAAGAGGTGCTTTCTATCATGATCATAAGTTTCCTGAGGCTTCTCCAGCCATGCAGGAACTGTGAGTCAATTAAACCCCTTTTCTTTATAAATTACCCAGACTTGGGTATGTCTTTACTAGCATGAGAACATACCAATATGCCTCGTATTATGTACTGTACATAGTGATACGTGCTATGCTTTTATATGACTAGCAGTGCAGTGGGTTTGTTTACACAAGGATCCCCACAAACATGTGAATAATGTGTTGTTTTATGACATTATGACAGCTACTATATCACTAGGTGTTAGAAACTTTTCAACTCCATTTTAATCTTATAGGACCACAGTTGTATATATGGTCTGTCATTGATGGAAACATCTTCATGCGGTACATAACTGTACATTTATTGCTTAAAAAGCAATGTCCCTTAAAACCACTCCCAAATTAGTCTCATTAAGCTTATATAAGTCTCAGTCATAATACCCCCAAAGATCACAAGTGATTATGATATACTCTGTGTTTTAATCCTTTTTGTCCTTTCCCTCTACTTACATCCACAATTTACTTATTCCAATATTTAAATTTATGTCATGAAACCATCAGTATAGGACTGTGAAGTGAGGAATGGCTACATTTTTTGAGTGGCACTCAGCTGACTATAATTTTTAATGATTAAATGATCATAATAACAAGTTAAGTGTATGTGCTTAAGAGTGTAAAAACTTAAGTTGTGGATAATCTGCATTTAGTGTTATTAAAGATAGAAGACAGGGTTGCAAAATTTTAAAAAACATAGGATAAAAATATTCAAGAGAAATGAAGTGTAATAAGGAGTAATCTAAAATGATTACTGATAAATCAGTGCTTAAAGATTGAAAATCATCTCAATGAGGTGATTCAAGAATCAGAAAATTCGGATTTTGGTAGAGTTGGCAAAATGACATATCTATTCTGCTTAGTTGGGTTTTACTATGTATTGACTATTAGTAAATTAATTATTTTTACAATTAGAAATTCAACTAAGTATTTAAAAGCTAAGGATATAGGAAGAATGACAGAGTGATAGAGAGAGAAGATGGGAAAGAAGAGAGAAGAGAATGAAGAGGAGCCAGGTGCGGTGGCTCATGGCTGTAATCCCAGCATTTTGGGAGACTGAGGTGGGCACGTCACCTGAAGTTGGGAGTTTGAGACCAGCCTGACCAACACGGCGAAACCTTGTCTGTACTAAAAATACACAATTAGCCGGGCGTGGTGGCACATGTCTGTAATCCCAGCTACTCAGGAGGCTGAGGCCAGAGAATTGCTTGAACCTGGGAGGTTGAGGTTGCAATGAGCTGAGATCGCACCGCTGCACTCCAGTCTGGGCAACAACAGAAAAACCTCATCTCAGAAAAAAAAGAGAGAAAGGGAAGAGAGGGTAGCAGTAGAAAAGAAGATAGGAGGGAGAGAGGGAGAAGAAGAAGGATTGTGGGTGCAGAATGCTGAATAACTTGATTTATACTCACTCAAATGTTTTTAATGATCAAATGGACCAAACAAAATAAATAAAACAACAAAAGTCTGATGAGTGTTTAAGGTTTGTACTTTTTAAATGTTTATTCTTGGGTTTTGCAGTCATACACAGAGGATAATTCACAAAGGCCAGAACTACCTATCAATTTCTAAAATAATTTAAAAACCTGTGAGTATACATCAGCCTATAAACTCTCAGGAAATTGATCTCTCTCATTTTGCAACTAATTTTTCTCAGCTAATTTTGGTGCTGAATTAACATTTTCTTGAACTTTTTTTTTTTTTTTTTTTTTTGAGACAGTTTCTCTCTTGTTACCCAGGCTGGAGTGCAATGGCACGATCTCGGCTCACTGCAACCTCCGCCTCCTGGGTTCAGGCAATTCAATTCTCCTGCCTCAGCCTCCTGAGTAGCTGGGATTACAGGCACGTGCCACCATGCCCAGCTAATTTTTTGTATTTTCAGTAGAAACGGGGTTTCACCATGATGACCAGGATGGTCTCGATCTCTTGACCTCGTGATCCACCCGCCTCGGCCTCCCAAAGTGCTGGGATTACAGGCTTGAGCCACCACGCCTGGCCCATTTTCTTGAACTTCTAAGTGGAAATGCCATCTGCTTTATACACGTAAACCATGTAGAAAAGCTCTTCAGTCATTCCCAATGAGCCTCTATCTCATTATTTATATATTGTAAATATATATGTGTGTATATATGCATACATATTTATTTATATATAAATATATATACATACATTTATATATAAATATATATACATACATTTATTTATATATAAATATATATGCATACATTTATTTATATATATACATATATTTTAATATATACATACATATATTTATCTATATATATGATATACATATATAGACATACATATACGTATATTTATTTATTACTCTGTCACCCAGGCTGGAATGCAATGGTGCTGTCTGAGCTCCCTACAACCTCTGCCTCCTGGGCGTAAACCATCCTCTGAAGTCAGCCTCCCGAATAGCTGGGACTACAAGCATATATCACCACACTCAGCTTTTTTTTTTTTTTTTTTTTTTTTTCATAGAGACAGGGTCTCATTTTGTTTCCTGGGCTGGTCTCTTGGGCTCAAATGATCCTCCTGCCTCCACTTCCCAAAGTGCTGGGCTTACAGGCATGAGCCACTGTGCTCCACCCCTACCTCATTAGTGAATCATTAATGAAAGTATTTATTTTTTCTCTATTAGGAAAGGAGAACTATACAGAGAGGAAAAAATAATACAAATAACATGTTTCAGGAATGCAGCCATTGACTGACTTACTGTACTATGATAACCCTTGAGTTAAAGATAAACAAATAATGTATTTAACCGGGAAGCATTTTCTTTGGGTTAAGACTTTTAGTATCATTTAAAAATCAAGGCTTGATGGACCCTGGGCAAAAATTAGTGGATCAAGCTGTCCTTCATAACTTCTTAGTTTCTGCTGTCTCTTCTCCATTAAATAAGGTTTCTTCTCCCTCCAGACACTGGCTGCTCAAATGCTTCCAAAGCAATTCTACACCACCTTTGTAGGACTTATATGACTGTAGGGTATTATCTGCCCCTAAGTCTATTAGTTGCACAAGGCTGCAAGCTCCTTGAGGACAGTGCCTACTTGTTTACGATTGTATATTTAGTACCTTTAACCACTTTCCAGTGAAGGCAAATTCCCCACTTCTGGGATGCAAGTTACACCACATAATAGCAGAGTATCAATGAATTTTTCATAAATTAACTTGACCCAACCCAACTTACACCAACCATGCCATAATTTATTAATTATTTATTGATCACCTGCTTGAGTCAAGTGCACTTCCAGGAAATGAGGACAGATTTGTGAATGAAATTGACCATGTCCCTGACCTCATGAAACTTGAATTCTAGTAGGAAGACATATGAATAAATAAAGATATAGTTATATAAGTATAAGAATGAATAGAAGGGAAAATAAAAACATAAATTGTCATGAAGGTAATATTTCAGTTAGATGGTCAGATTAAGTTGAATGATCATATTTTTCTGGATTTCTGGATTTACTTTCCACTTAATACCTTAGCTGCCTATCTTATTAGGTGACAAGTTCCATGTATTTGGTCTAAAATTTTCTGTTGTTTCTTTTTGACTCTCCTTTGACTAGAGTCAGCTTTAGCTATAATACAAACCTCCATTACATCTAGTTTGAGCTGTCTTCAGGACACCATTTATCTAAGTGGAAGGGGAAAGGACTCCAATGATGAAGTGTGTAGTGGTAATCTGTTTTTGGATCTACCCAGTATCTCTGCTTCCCCTTTTGTGAGACCTTCACTTCTCTTGTAGGGATGTGCTTTATGTTCAATTTAAGTATAGCTTCCCTTAAGAATTGACACCACTCCGTCTAATCCCTGTGACAGTCACAGAGTGTGACAATTATACAGGCTAAGATAATCACAGTAATCTATCCTTCTCATTACAGTGATTAGTATGAAGATGGGCATTTAGCTCAAACTAGGCCAGAATCATTCAGGATCTTAAAACCAGAACAAGTAGGTAAGAATTTCTTTTTTCTCTGATCACAGAGTCCTAGGGTGTTATGTTATTAAAGTTATTCAGAAAACAGAATCCATTCTAGGCATTCCTGATGTTAGGTGTTTTAACACAGAGAACTAGGAGTTTACACTTACTGGAAGAGTTGAGGAGTTAAGGCTGGAGAAACCACCACTGTCTTTTTCCACTATGGAACTGCAGCTCTTTCAGAATTAGAGATAGTATCTGGGAATTTCCCACCAATTGCTGCAGTCTGCTGCAGTAAAATGGCCAACCAGGGTGCCCATATGAGTCTTATTTTGTTCATCTGTACTCCTTCTCTCCTACCTCCCAAATTTTGTGTGAGTGCTTCTCATGGACAATTTAACACCCATACCATACAACAAAGGAGATTCTTGGAAATATATTGCCTAGATTTTCTTCTTTGTTTCAGAGTCCTCAAAAAAATGATAGTGGTAATGTAGAATTGTTAACACAGAACACAGCACTGTGTGGTCCTTGTATCTGCGCTGGCTATTACCTCTCCACTTGGAAATGAAGTAAACTGAGTGAAGCAGTGAGAATAGAAAAGGAAGAGGAGGAAAAGGCAGAAACAGGGAGGGAGAAACCCAAGAGTACATATTAAATTAGGAAATAGTTCCTGTCATTTTAGGGGGGAAGTCTAAGTCTTTTGAGTCTCTTTTAACGTATAGATTACTCCATTTAAAATTTTTTCTTATACTTCATTTATTGAATAAATCCAGTTGATTTTGACCTTTGGGCTTTCCCAAATTCTTGGATCTGTTGCATCCCCATGGGATAGTTTAACATGCTTCTATATCCTTTGTGTTAGAAATTGGATCTGGAGGCTGGATTCCAGTTATGTTGAATTTATTTGTCAAAACTACTTCAAAGCTTTACTGTGTTCTTTCAAAAGACATAAAATATTTGGTCATCTGTCGTTTTGTTATGGTAGAATAGATGTTTAATGTCTATCACATTGACTTCATCAAAAATATGTATGGCCGGGCACCATGGCAAATGCCTATAATTCCAGCACTTTGGGAGGCTGAGGCAGGTGGATCACCTGAGACCAGGATTTTGAGACCAGCCTGGCACACATGGCAAAACCCCATCTCTACTAACACGCATGCACACACACACACACACACACGCACACACACACACACACATAATGTATTATATATATTATATTATGTATTATATATATACGTGTGTGTGTGTGTATATATATATATAAATTAGTTCAGCATGGTGACACACTCCTGCAATCCCAGCTACTCTGGAGGCTGAGGCAGGACACTCGCTTGAACCCAGGAGGTGGAGATTACAGTGAGCTGAGATAGTGCCACTGTACTCCAGCCTGGGTGATGGAACAAGATTCAGTCTCAAAAAAAAAAAAAAAAGAAGAATATTTATTTGTTTGTATGGTAATTTCTTAAAGAAAACCTCTCATATAAAAAAGGAAAATATGAGGAAAATATGTAATAACAATAATTAATTGCCTACAATCTTCCAAAGGACAATATTGCATTTTTAAAGTGTAACTTTTGAAGTACTGTTTTTAAAACACCTCAGGAAAGAGAAATATTATATATAGTCATACACACATGTGTATATGACCTATACATAAGATGCTCTCATTAATCCTTCATTATTATTTATTTGATCTTAATTTTCACAGCCTAAATTTTAGTTTCTTAATAACTGTTAGTGAATCTATGACAGGAAATTGTCTGGAAGATCTAATGATCTAATGACAATGATAGCTTAGAAAGAGAAATTTTTTCTTTCACTATAAGTATTTGTTGCATTCAACACACCCAAAAGTGAGTATGTTTGAATACACAGAACATTTTTGTATTCAATAAAAATATTTCAGTAATAGCCCAATAAAATAGTTCTACAGAAATGTTCTACAGAATGTTCTACACAGCCTTAATTTCATTAAAGAAACAACATTGTGCTTAAACCACTCAAGGCAATGTTAACAATATAGAGGATTTTGACTATTTAAGATGATATAACACTTAATTTGGGGTCAAGTTTTTTATATAGTTTGGATATTCATCCCTGCCCGAATCTCATGTTGAAATGTAATCCACAGTGTTGGAGGTGAGGCCTGGTGGGAGGTGTCTAAATCACAGGGGTGGATCCCTCATGCATCGCTTGGGCCTTCCCCTAGGTGATAAGTGAGATCTAGCTCTGAGTTCACAAAAGATCTGGTTTTTTAAAAGTATGTGGCATCTCACCGCCACTCTCTCTCTCTCTCTCTTGCTCCTGCTTTGACTATATGATGTGCCAGCTCCGTTTTTGCCTTCAATCTTTGAATAAAACTCTGGGAGACCTCTTCAGAATGAGCAGTGTCTGTGCCATTCTTCCACAGCTTGCAGAACCATGAGCCAATTAAACCTCTTTTCTTTATAAATTGCCTAGTCTCAAGTATTTCTTTATAACAATGCAAGAACAACCGAATACAGTGATCATGGAGAATTTATTGCAAACTATGTGGTAGACAGACTCTTTTTGTTTTTGTTACTCAGTGAAATTCAATCATCTCTTACATCATCCACAGACAAGAAATCCTGGAAGTGGCCAATGATCGTAACTAAAAGCAAGGATCCTACTTTAAGGACAGTGGCATCAAGTATACCACTTTGAAAATGATTTTTTTGGTTTGAGATTTTTGTAATGATTGCGTGTTTATATCCTAAAATTATTCCATAGGACTCCTGGGAAATAAACATTGTCATTTAGGGTCTGCTGTAGCCTTATTTTAAGGTTTCCCTCTCAACACTACTGTATGTAGCAAAATAAAAAAACCAGACAGCTAACAGGACATCTCACTATCTGTTGATATTCAGAGCACCAAAGCTTAAAAGGGTTTTGAAAAGGATGTTAGAAAGCAAGAATTTCTAGCATATATGATGATTAGCCTATATAGTTGAGTGCCTTATAAATCACCTAAAAGGGCATTGAAGTGTTTAGAAAGATTGACTTTTATTTAACTTCTTATTAAGAATTTTTTAAATCAAAGATTAAGCTGTAAGATGATGATAAATTTATCTACTAATGAATTATATTTATAAAGTCCAGAAATAGCGTATTTAAGAACTTGTAAATTTAGATTCTCCTCAGATGTGAAGACATTAACACTATGCTATGATTCAACAATTAGCACATTACAGATATGTTACTTTTTAGATATTTGGATGCAATAATTTTTTTGACATTTGAACAATAGTAATTTTTTTGTCATAAAGTATATATTTCAGAATAATTTAAATTTTAAAAATGTGGTAATCTCATTTTTTTCTGCTTTTTTCTCCATTTGTGAACAAAAACCCAAAATACAAATCGATTTATATTTAAAAGTTGAAAATAACACCTACATAGGTGCTAATCAGAAGGTTTTTGCTTTCTTGTGAAGAAGAAATATAGTTAGCTTTCACTCAGTATCCGCACGTCTTCAGGCTGTTGCATTGTTCACTGGGCTAGAGCTTCATGCTCTGGTTAAGCTGACATTTCAGGTAAGCTTCTCAAGGGAAGTGTACTTCCCAGAGACAAGGAGATTTATGTAACCACATGGCAATAAAGCATGTGTAAGGACAACTTAGGAAGCCCATGTGTGGGTGCCATTCATTTGAGTTAAACAGTTACTAAAAGTATTTACTGTCTTGTGAATTGAAGACAAGGTACTTGAATTGGATGAAAATATCGTCTGTCTATTCTGAATATCATAAACAGAATTTGAAGCTACGTGGGCTAACAAGTCTGCCCTGAACTGAGTTTCTGGGTGGAAGAGCCTAATTAAAACAATTGTTTATTTTTTATTAGGTAATGAATATCTTTGTTTTTAAGCTTAGATTTCAATTTATTATATGGTTTGCTTAATAAAGTCCCAAATATTTTTACAATATAAGCTACTTCTTTCGAGAAGAAATCATCTCTATGGTTAATTTTTAGATTAAAAATATTTTAATACCATAGGGATTATATTTAACTTGTAGTGCTATGCTGAGAAATTATTTTTCTACTATATTTAAGGTAATGTAATTTACTGAAGTTTGAGTTGGATATAATTTTTCAGGAATCAAACTCATATAGGAAGCAAGGTACAAAAAGAATATAATGTAGACATCAATCTAAATAAATCAAAAAAGTTTAAAAATTATTTCCTTACATTAACATATGATCAAAATTGGCAGTTTGACATAGTCAAAGAATTAACGAATTATCAATCAGTCAAATAGACAAATTGTTCTTAGATACAGTCTGAAATCTATTAGTCAATTCTGTGGCCATAAATTATTACAGAGTTTCCATATGAATTTCCAAACCCCAAATCAATGAGCACCATGTTTGTGACCATCAACAATTTAAAATGGAGAATGAGATAACAATATAGGCTTTATTAAAAGGGATTAGCCATAAAGGTTGTGAAAACAGGCAATATATGACTGCTTTAAAGCTACATACACATGTCTGAGGGTTCTCAACAGGGATTATATGTGGGTTTAGTACCATTTACAATTATTTCAGCAAAATAACATTTGAGTGAATAGAATAATTTGTGTTTTAGGAATAAAATAATTACCTTATTGCATTATATTGCTTCTCTTTGGTGCTTATTATCATAGGGAAAAAAACAAAAACAAAATTTGGGCTTTGGCCCAATTCTAAATCCATTTTCCTCTGAAACAAAGATTCTGTGTTTTAGAGTGGATTTTAGTATGTTGACAAAACAAGCAAACAAAAATCTAGAATAGCATCATCTCTGATCACATAATAAGTCTCAACAAATCATAGACATGAGCAACTTCATTAAGTAATGCAAATTTGCTTTAACATAAGTTATCATGGAAAGGGGAAGCTCAGGAACAGAGTGAAAAGATAAAAATTAAATCTTAGAAAAATGTACATGTGCTGTTGTGAGATATAGAGCAAAGAGCTGGAATTATTTCCCAATAACTTGGCTTCACCTGACAAAACCATCTAGCCAGAAAAAGAGAATTAGGGGGTGAAAGAGAGACAATTCATTGTAATATACTGTTCATTGTCAAGAGTCAAAAGTGAAAATAGCAATTTTAGTCTCCTATAATTTTGAATAGTATACTAGTATACTTTATTTTTCTCTGTGTAATAGATTCTCTGCATGCACTAGACAATTCCATTAGAAAAATGTTAAAAATAAATGATATAAGTTACATATTATTATTATTCCTGTATTTATGCTAACAGAGTTGTTACTGGTTATGGATTTTTTTTGGTCTGTGAGTGTAATCATCTATGATTTCTTTCTTTTTGACAAGAGGCCAAGGACAATTCGATGTCACCATTTCTTCTGGGTCAATTACCATTAGTGACCTATAAATATGGTGAAATAAGTTACTATTACCCTGAGGCAGCAAGGATTTTTAGGACTCAGGCTGTCTTTCTGCCCTTTGTCCTACCTCACCTGAGTGGAACGGAATGCCTCAGTACATTTTGTGACAACCTATATAGCTTGATGGGTTAGTTTGCTCACTGGGTAATACAGTTACAATAATTCATACCTCATGTTGTCCTACAAATGCCCTCGCTCTGGGCTCCACTCTACTTACACTTCTTCCATAAACTTTCAAGGCCAAAATGTTTCTTAAGATATTCATAAGCAACTCCCACCAAAAATGATCGTGCAAAATATTCACTTGGGGCGAGAGAGTATCTAGGTTTCTTTTTTAACCTTTTCAAAAAAAAAAAAAAAGTCTCACTGTGATTACAGCGAAGTTAAAAGTTGTTATCCAGTTGGTGCTAGCTATCACATCAAAAATATTTTATTTTGGACCTGGATCATTTCCATTCCAATAAATAAATCAACAAGCACACTTTTGTGTTTCTGTCTTTTTAAGTGTGCATGCCACAATTTTGCTAGGGTTGCTTAGCAACCACAAAGTAGTGAGCTAGCAGGATTGAAGAGGGCAATAAAATAAGCAGTTATATTTACGTACTTCAGTGAGAGGGACCATGTTGGTATGGTCAGCCTACAAGCCTATGAAATTTATGGCATTTATTGTTACAATTGTGGGCCAATTTTATAACAGGATCTTTAGTCATCAAGTCCAGTTGTATTACAGTGCTGAGGAATACCATCTGCTGATTTCTTACATAGTTATTCATTATATTATCACCCTGGCTTTGTAAAGATTATAATGAGCAGTTTACTGTTAAAATAGATGCTATACAAGAAATATTTAAGTTCCCAAGCATCTTTTTTCAACATTTTAAAACTTATGGGAGGATGTAGTTTCTTTTTCTTCTTTTTTTTTCATGAATTTTATTTTTTATTTTTTTATTATTATTATTTTTTTTAGATGGAGTTTCGCTCTTGTTACCCAGGCTGGAGTGCAATGGCGCGAGCTCGGCTCACCGCAACCTCCGCCTCCTGGGTTCAGGCAATTCTCCTGCCTCAGCCTCCTGAGTAGCTGGGATTACAGGCACGCGCCACCATACCCAGCTAATTTTTTGTAGTTTTAGTAGAGACAGGGTTTCACCATGTTGACCAGGATGGTCTTGATCTCTTGACCTAGTGATCCACCCGCCTCGGCCTCCCAAAGTGCTGGGATTACAGGCGTGAGCCACTGCGCCCAGCCTTCATGAATTTTATTTTAATGGTTAAAGTGGAAAACAGTGAATGTAATATGTTTTAAGAGACACAATAGAAACTTTTGTCTGTATAAAGTCAAAGGAATAAAATATTCGGCTCACTTATAATAGCAAGCATGCTACAAATATATGCTAATTGAATAGCTGTAAGTTTAATTACTTTGGATCGGAAAATTGTACCTCATTTACATCAAGAAATGCACACTGAAAGTTTTAGAAGGACATGGTCTAAATGCTATAAATGGATCCGATTTTTGGGTCTCTAATAAAGCTATTTATTCAATCATCTTTTTAAAAAAATTATACGTTAAGTTCTGGGATACGTGTGCAGAATATGCGGGTTTATTACATAGGTATACATGTACCATGGTGATTTGCTGCACCCATCAACCCATCGTCTACATTAGGTATTTCTCCTAATGCTATCCCTCCCCTTTGTCCCCAAACCCCAACAGGTCCCAGTGTGTGATGTTCCACTCCTTATGCCCATATGTTCTCATTGTTCGACTCCCACTTATAAGTGAGAACATGCAGTGTTTGGTTTTCTGTTCCTGTGAAAGTTTGCTGAGTGATGGTTTAGAGCTTCATCCAAGTCCCTGCAAAGGACATGAACTCATCATTTATCATGGCTGCATAGTATTCCATGGTGTATAGGTGCCACATTTTCTTTATCCAGTCTAACATTGATGGGTATTTTGATTGGTTTCAAGTCTTTGCTATTGTGAATAGTGCTGCAATGAACATGTGTGTGCGTGTGTCTTTATAATAGAATGATTTATAATCCTATAAATGATTTATAATCCTATAATAGAATGATTTATAACCTAGTAATGAAATTGCTGGGTCAGATGGTTTTTCTAGCTCTAGATCCTTGAGGAATCACCACACTGTCTTCCACATGGTTGAACTAATTTACATTCCCACCAACAGTGTAAAACCATTCCTATTTCTCCACATCATCTCCAGCATTTGTTGTTTCCTGACTTTTTAATAATTGCCATTCTAAATTGTGTGAGATGGTATCTCATTGGGGTTTTGATTTGCATTTCTCTAATGACCAGTGATGATGAGCTTTTTTTCATACGTTTATTGGCCATGTAAATGTCTTATTTTGAAAAATGTCTGTTCATATCCTTCACCCACCTTATGATGGGGTTTTTTTCTTGTAAGTGTGTTTAAGTTCCTTGTAGATTCTGGATATTAGCCCTTTGTCAGATGGATAGATTGAAAAAATTTTCTTCCATTCTGTAGGTTGCCTATTCACTCTGATAATAGCTTATTTTGCTGTTTATTTTATTGAGGTTCCATTTGTCTATTTTGGCTTTTTTTTGCCATTGCTTTTGGTGTTTTAGTCATGAAGTCTTTGTCCATGCCTGTATCCTGAATGATACTGCCTATGTTTTCTTCTAGAGTTTTTATGGTTTTAGGTCTTACATTTAAATCTTTCATCTATCTTGAGTTAATTTTTGTATAAGATGTAAGGCAGGGGTCCAGTTTCAGTTTTCCATATGTCTAGCCAATTTTTCCCAACACCATTTATTAAATAGGGAATCCTTTCCTCATTGCTTGTTTTTGCCAGGTTTTTCAAAGATCACATGGTTGTAGATGAGTGGTATTATTTCTGAGGCTTCTGTTCTGTTTCCTTGGTTTATATATCCGTTTTTGTACCAGTACCATGCTGTTTTTTTTTTTGTTGTTGTTGTTAACTATAGCCTTGTAGTATAGTTTGAAGTCAGGTAGCTTGATGCCTCCAGCTTTGTTCTTTTTGCTTAGGATTGTCTTGGCTATATGGACTATTTTTGTTCCCTATGAAATTTAAGGTAGTTTTTCTTTTTTTTTTCTAATTCTATGACAGTAATTCTGTGTCAATAGTAGCTTGATGGGAATAGCATTGACTCTATAAATTACTAAGGCAGTGTGGCCATTTTCATGATATTGATTCTTCCTATTCATGAGCATGGAATGTTTTTCCATTTGTTTGTGTCCTCTCCTACTTCCTTGAGCAGTGGTTGGTAGTTCTCCTTGAAGAGGTCCTTCACATCCATTGTAAGTTATATTCCTAGATATTTTATTCTCTTTGTATCAATTGTGAGTGGGAGTTTGCTCATGATTTGGCTCTCTGTTTGTCTATTATTGGTGTGTAGGAATGCTTGTGATTTTTGCACATTGATTTTCTATCCTAAGACTTTGCTGAAGTTGCTTATTAGCTTAAGGAATTTTGGAGCTGAGACAATGGGGTTTGCTGAATATACAATCATATCATCTGCAAACAGAGATAATTGGACTTCCTCTCTTCCTATTCCAATACATTTATTTCTTTCTCTTACCTGATTGCCCTGGCCAGAACATCCAATACTATGTTGAATAGGAGTGGTGAGAAAGGGCATCCTTGTCTTGGCCAGTTTTCAAAGGGAATGCATCCAGTTTTTGACCATTCAGTATGATATTTGCTGTATTTGTCATAAATAGCTCTTATTATTTTGAAATATGTTCCATTAATACCTAGTTTATTCAGTGTTTTTGGCATGAAGTGCTGCTGAATTTTATCAAAGGCCTTTTCTGCATCTGTTGAGATAATCATGTGGTTTTTTTAGTGGTTCTATTTATGTGATGGATTATGTTTATTAATTTGCATATATTGAATCATCCTTGCATCTCAGGGATGAAGCCTACTTGATCTTGGTGGATAAGCTTTTTGATGTGCTGCTGGATTTGGTTTGCCGGTATTTTCTTGAGTATTTTTGCATCGATGTTCATCAGGAATATTGGTCTGACATTTTCTTTTTTGTTGTTGTGTCTTTGCCAGGTTTTAGTATTGGGATGATGCTTTCCTCATAAAATGAGTTAGGGAGAAGTCCTTCTTTTTCTATTGTTTGAAATAATTTCAGAAGCTCCTCTTCATACCTCTGGTAGAATTCAGCTGTGAATCAATCTGGTCCTGGGCTTTTTATAGGTTGGTAGGCCTGTAAAATTGGTGCCTCAATTTCAGAACTTGTTTTGTTATTTCAGGGATTTGACTTTTTCCTGGTTAAGTCTTGGGAGGATCTATGTGTCCAGGAAGTTATCCATTTCTTCTAGATTTTCTAGTTTATTTGCATATAGGTGTTTAGGATATTCTCTGATGGACGTTTGTATTTCTGTGGGATCAATGGTGATTTCCCCTTTATCATTTTTTTATTGTATCTATTTGAGTCTTCTCTGTTTTTCTTTATTTGTATGGCTAGAGGTCTATCTATTTTGTTAATCTTTTCAAAAAACCATCTCCTGGATTCGTTGATTTTTTGAAAGATTTTTTTGTGTCTCTATCTCCTTCAGTTCGATTCTGATCTTAGTTATTTCTTGTCTTCTGCTAGCTTTTGAATTTGTTTGCTCTTGCTTCTCTAGTCCTTTTAATTGTGATGTTACGGTGTTGATTCTAGAACTTTCTCACTTTCTCCTGTGGAAATTTAGTGCTATAAATTTCCCTCTAAACATTGCTGTAGCTGTGTCCCAAAGATTCTGGTATGTGGTGTCTTTGTTTTTACTGGTTTCAAATAACTTATTTATTTCTGCCTTAATTTTCTTATTTACCCAGTAGTCATTCAGGAGCAAGTTCAGTTTCCATACAGTTGTGTGGTTTTGAGTGAGTCTCTTAATCCTGAGTTCTAATTTTATTGCACTGTGATCTGAGAGACTGCTTGTTATGATTTCCATTTTTTTGCAGTTGCTGAGGAGTGTTTTACTTTTAATTATGTGGTCAATTTTAGAATAAGTGCTATGTGGTGCTGAGAAGAATGTATATTCTGTTGATTTGTGGTGGAGAATTTTGTAGATGTCAATTAGGTCGCTTGTTCCAGAGTTGAGTTCAAGTCCTGAATATCCTTTTTAATTTTCTGTCTCACTGACTTGTCTAATATTGATAGTGGGGTATCAAAGTCCTCCACTATTATTGTGTGGGAGTCTAAGTCTCTTTGTAGGTCTCTAAGAACTTGCTTTATGAATGTGGGTGCTTATGAATATATATGCACCTGTATTGGTTGCATATATATTTAGGATAATTATCTTCCTTTTTAATTGATCCCTTTACCATTATATAATGCCCTTTTTGTCTTTTTTTTAATCTTTATTGGTTTAAGGTCTGCTTTATCAGAGAGTAGGAGTGCAACCTGTGCTTTTTTTTTGTCTTTCATTTGCTTGGTAAACATTCCTCCATCCCTTTATTTTGAGCCTATGTGTGTCTTTGCACCTAAGATGGGTCTCCTGAATACAGCATACTGAAGGATCTTGATTCTTTATCCAATTTGCCAGTTTGTGCTTTTTAATTGGGGCATTTAGCTTGTTTACATTTAAGGTTAGTATTGTTATGTGTGAATTTGATCCTGTCATTATAATGCTAGCTGGTTATTTTGCCCATTAGTTGATGCATTTTCTTCGTAGTGTTGATGGTCTTTACATTTTGGTTTGTTTTTGCAGTGGCTGGTACTGGTTTTTTCTTTCCATATTTAGTGCTTCCTTCAGGAGCTCTTGTAAGGCAGGCCTGATGGTAACAAAATCCATCAGCATTTGCTTGTCTTTAGAGGATTTCATTTCTCCTTCACTTATGAAACTTAGTTTGGCTGTATATGAAATTCTGGTTTGAAAATTCTTTTCTTTAAGAATGTTGAATATTGGCACCTGTTCTCTTCTGGCTTGCAGGGTTTCTGCAGAGAGATCTGCTATGAGATTTGATGGACTTCTCTTTGTGGGTAACCCAACTTTTCTCTCTGGCTGCCCTTAACATTTTTTCCTTCATTTCAACCTTGGTGAATCTGACGATGACGTGTTTTGGGGTTGCTCTTCTTGAGAAACATCTTTGTGGTGGTCACTGTATTTCCTGAATTTGAATGTTGGTCTGTCTTGCTAGGTTGGGGAACCTCTCGATAATATCCTGAAGTGTGTTTTCCAACTTCACATTGAGGTACACCAATCAAATGTAGGTTTGGTCTTTTCACATGTTCTCATATTTCTTGGAGGCTTTGTTCGTTCCTTTTCATTCTTTTTTCTCTAATCTTGTCTTCAGGCTTCATTTCATTAAGTTGATCTTCAATCTCTCATATTCTTTCTTCCACTTGATCAATTCAGCTATTGATACTTGTGTATGCTTCACAAAGTTCTCATGCTGTGTCTTTCAGCTCCATCAGGTCATTTATGTTCTTCTCTAAACTTGTTATTCTAGTCAGCAATTCCTTTAACCTTTTATCAAGGTTCTTAGAAGATTCTCCTTTAGTTTGGAGGGATTTGTTATTACCTACCTTCCGAAGCCTACTTCAGTCAGTTCATCAGACTCATTCTCCATCCAGTTTTGTTCCCTTGCTGGTGAGAATTTGTGATTCTTTGGAGGAGAAGAGGTGTTCTGGTTTTTGGAATTTTTAGGCATTTTGTGCTGGTTTGTCCTCATCTTCATGGATTGTTTTTTACTTTTGGTCTTTGCTGTTGGTGCTCTTCGGTTGAAGTTTCTGCAATGGTCATCCTTTTTGTTGATGTCAATTGCTTTCTGTTTGTTAGTTTTTCTTCTAACAGTTAGGCCCTTCTTCAGTAAGTCTGCTGGAGTTTGCTGGGGTTCCACTCCAGACCCTTTTTGCCTAGGTATCACCAGTGGAGGCTGCAAAACAGCAAAGATTGCTGCTTGCTTCTTCCTCTGGAAGCTTCAGCTCAGACAGCACCCACAAGATGCCAGCTGGAGCTCTCCTGTGTGAGGTATCCGTCAACGCCTGCTGGGAGGTATCTCCTAGTCAGGAGGCACAGGGATCAGGGACCCATTTGAGGAGGCAGTCTGTTCCTTAGTGGAACTTGAGCACTGTCTTGGGAGATCTGCTGCTGTCTTCAGAGCCAGCAGACAGGAACCTTTAAGCCTGATGAAGCTGCACCCACAGCCACTCATTCCCCCAGATGCTCTGTCCCAGGGAGATGAGAATTGTATCTATAAGCCCCTGACTGAGGCTGCTGCCTTTCTTTCAGAGATGCCCTGCCCTGAAAGGAGAAATCTAGAAAGGCAGTCTGTCTACAGCAACTTTGTGGTACTGGGGTGGCCTCCAACCAGTCCAAACTTCCTGGCAGCTTTGTCTACACTGTGAGAGGAAAACCACCTACTCAAGCCTCAGTAATGGAGGACACCCCTCCCCCGCCAAGCTGGAGTGTGGAATTCAGACTGTTGTGCTGGCAGTGAGAATTTCAAGCTAGTGGATCTTAGCTTGCTGGGCTCTGTGGAGGTGGGTTCTGCTGAGCAAGACCACTTGGCTCCCTTGCTTCAGCCCCCTTTTTAGGAAAGTGAACAGTTTCGTCTCACTGGCATTCCAAGAACCACTGGGGTATGAAAAATACTCTTGCAGCTAGCTTGGTGTCTGCCCAAACAACTGCCCAGTTTTATGCTTGAAACCCAGGGCCTTTGCGGTGTAGGCTCCGAAGGGAATCTCCTGGTCTTTGGGTTGTGAAGACTGTAGGAAAAGCATAGTATCTGGGCCAGATAGCTGTGTCTCTCATGGCAAGGTCCCTTATGGCTTCCCTTGACTAGGGGAGGGAGGCAATGTCCCACCCTGCTTCTGCTTCCCATCTGTGGACTGCACTGACTGTCTAACCAGTCCTGATGAGATGAACCAGGTACTCAGTTGGAATGCAGAAATCACCCACCTTCTGCTTTGACCTTGTTGGGAGCTGCAACCAGAGCTGCTCCCATTTGGCCATCTTGCTAGGGAATCGCTCAATCATCTTTTGAAAGCTTATTCTTTGTTATTTGTTATTTGATCATTAGGGGACTAAAAAAAAGGTGTTTTTTTGCCATCCATAAAGTCACATTATAGTAAAAGTGCTAATATCAATATATTTTAAACAGTTGCTATTATGGAGGTACATACCCAGCAGTTTGATAATGTAGAGGAAGTGATAGCTTGCTTTGTCTGCCAGAATCTGGGTAGACCTCATAGAGGAGCTGTTATATTCTGGGTATTGAAGGATTCAGTGGGTAGAGAAAGAGGCGAGGGCAAGTATACTCAATGACATTGAGTGCATTTGCATGTGGATGGATAATGGGGAGCTGGGCTCAGAAGCACTTTTAGAGGACAACCACTCTGCCTCAGCTGTCTGGAAGTGATACTGGGTCATGTGGAATCAGAAGACACACCACCAGAGAGGTAGATTCAGTCCAGCTGGTTTTGCAAAGAAATTTATTCTGAAAAATTTAGAGTGTTTTAGGCTATTAATGCATTGCTATAAAGAAATACCTGAGATTGTGTAATTTATAAGGAAAAGAGGTTTAATTGGCTCATGGTTCTGCAGGTTACTGACATCTTTCAGCTTCTGGAGAGGCCTCAGTGAGCTTTTACTCATAGCAGAAGATGAAGCAGAATCAGGCACATCACATGGCAAAAGTGGGAGCAAGAGACAGAGAGTGTGGGAGGGAGGTGCCATATACCTTTAAATGAGCAGATCTCAGGAGAACTCACTCACCATCCGGAGGACAACACCAAGCCATGAGGGATCTACCCCCATAAAACAGTTGTCTCCCTTCAGGCCCCACCTCCAACACTGGGCATTATATTTCAACATAAGATTTGGGTGGGAACAAATACCCCAACTATAGCACAGAGTGAAACAGTCAACATAAATAATGGGTCTAAAGGGCCTAAGCTTTCTCTAGGCCTCCCTCTAACTGCGGGCTTTCCTGAAAGCATTATTTGTTCATCACCAACTACACAAATATGCTGAATGCTTACACAAAAGAATTTGTACTTCATACACTTTCTGAAATTCGATTTGCAAAGGGTTTTACATATTGGATGTCAGACATATTATTACCACAGTTGACATCAGCTGAAGCAAGGAATCTTCCTAAAATCTGTCAACTTCCACATCTCACATATCACCCTCTACATGCTCCCCATGGCTTCTAGTTCAAAAAATACATAGCTAATAGCATATTAGAAACTTAGCAAGATTTGAAAATCTTTTTCTTATTAATTTCACATAAATTTCCTAAATTGTTTTCAGAAAACAACATATTTGGGAGAAATAACATATGTCCATCTACCTGGGAAAACAAAATATTAGATATCTGATACTCTCCAAAAAACATGTTGTTTGGATGGACGTGTGTGTGTGCGTGTGTGCGTGTGTGTGTGCGTGTGTGTATGTATATATATATATATATAATATATATATATTATATATATATATTATATATATATATTATATATATATAATATATATATATTATATATATATTATATATATATATTATATATATATAATATATATATATTATATATATATTATATATATATATTATATATATATTATATATATATAATATAATATATACATGTCACCCAACTTGGAAAGTGAGATTTAAATCTTCTGTGGCTATTCGACTTTCCAGGTTTACTATTTCTTATGTCCAGTAAACGTTTGGAAACAATATCACTATTACTGTGCACTGAGGATATATTCAGAGTAAGTTAGCTCTACCAAACTGGATATGTGAACAATCAAATAAAAAAGATCCATGTAAGACATAGAGTCATCTAAAAGCTATTGACATGACAAAATGAAGACAGGCAACTGCAAGCAATAGAGCAGAATAAAATCGATGACAAGAATACCTTGAAATACTTCACTACTTGACTCTGAGTGACATGACCATTTATTCCTGGGTAGTGACAGAAACAGGTGAATCACCAACAGATTCCTTTAAACACATGTAACATGAAGTCAGAGTCAAGAAACAGAGCCATGGGCAATAGGACTGAAGCCACGTGGGTTATTTTAGTCTCACTCCTATACCATGGAAACCCTTTTACCATTAATGGGAATTTTGTCAATTGCTAGCGAAGGTCAAAAATAGAACATTGGCATAGCCTTATGAGTTCTAAAAGAGGAGCTTTAGGAAGAAAGCAGGTGGCTTTATACACTACTCTGAGTAATTCATGTTTCCAAGTTTGAATCCTATGACTGAGAAAGAAATGGATATGGCATCTGCTCTCTCACGTGTTTAATTTTTTGTTAAACTTTTTTAGTTTGAGATAATTGTAAACTTAAAGTAATAACACAGAAATCTTCTCTATTTTTTACCCACTTTTCTCCAAAGGTAGCATCTAGCAAATCTGTAGTACAATATATGAGTCAGGACACTGACATGAATACGATCAACAAAGAGAACATTTCTATCACCATAGGAGTCTTCATGTTAACTTTTCATAGCCAGACTACCGTTCCCTCTGCCCCCATCCCCGTTTTAACCCTTGAAAACCACTGATATGTTTTTCCAGTTTTATAATTTTGGCACTTCATGAATATTACATAAACAGAATCATACAGCATGTGTGCTTCTACACTGACCATAATTATCTGGAGATTCATCCAGGTTGTTGAATGTATCAATAGTTCTATTCCATGATATGAATGTACCATTGTTTATGTAAGCATTGAAAAACATCTTAGTTTCTTCCAAGTGTTAGTAATTATGAATAAATCTGCTATGAACACTGTATACAGGGTATTGTGTCAGCGTAAGTTTTCAATTCATTAGGGTAAGTACCAAGGAGTGTGAATGTTAGATTATATGGTGTGAGTTTGCTTAGTTTGTAAACACCTTTCAAAGTGGCTGTGCCATTTTATATTCTCACCAATGATGAATGGGAGCTATTGTTGTTCTGCATCGTTACCAGCATTTGGTGTTGCCAGTGTTTTATCTTAGCCATTCTAATAGGTAGGTAGTGGTATCTCATTGTTTTAATTTCCAATTATCTAATTACATATAATGTTGAGAATCTTTTCATATGCTTATTTTCCATCTCTATGACTTCTTTGGTGAGATGTCTGTTCAGATGTTTTGCTAATTTTTTGTGTGTGTGTGTGATGGAGTTTCGCTCTTGTTACCCAGGCTGGAGTGCAATGGCGCGATCTCGGCTCACCGCAACCTCTGCCTCCTGGGTTCAGGCAATTCTCCTGCCTCAGCCTCCTGAGTAGCTGGGATTACAGGCACGCGCCACCATGCCCAGCTAATTTTTTGTATTTTTAGTAGAGACGCGGTTTCACCATGTTGACCAGGATGGTCTTGATCTCTTGACCTCGTGATCCACCCACCTCAGCCTCCCAAAGTGCTGGGATTACAGGCGTGAACCACCGTGCCCAGCCCACTAATTTTTAACTGAGTTGTTTGTTTTCTTATTGCTGAGTTTTAAGAGTTCTTTGTATATTTCAGATATCAGTCCTTTATCAGATATGGGTTTTGCCAAGATCTTCTCACAATTTGCCATTTGGCTTTTCATTCTAATACTCTCTTTCCCAGAACAGTTTTTAATTTTAATGAAATCTAACTTAAGAATTTTATCTTTTATGTTTATCCTTTTAGTGTGATATCTAAAATGTCATCACCAAACCCAAGGTCACCTCGTTTTGTTCCCATGTTATTTTCTAAGAGTTTTATACTTTTCTTTCTTACATGAAAGTCTCTGACCCATTTTCACCTATTTTTTTTGAAAGGTGTAGAGCCTGTGTCTAGATTCATTATTTTTGCATGTGAATATTGAGTTTTTCCAGCACTATTTGTTGAAATGACTGTCCTTTCTCCACTGAATTTCTTTTGCTCCTTTGTCAAAGATCAGTTGTCTCATTTATTATGGAATAGACATCTCTGTTCTTTCATGTACAACTCACTTTCTTGAACCATAGCTTTATCGTAAGTCCTGGAGTCATGTAGTGTCAGTACTATGATTTTGTTCATCTCCTTCAATATTGCATTGGCTATTTTTGCTTTTCCATATAAACTTCTGATTTTCTGTATAAACTTTTGAATCAGTTTAAACTCTTTTTAAACTGATTTCTTAGATACCTTTCTGCCACCCCATTGCTGCCTGGTGAATGTAGAAGTCCAGTTTCACCATTTGGCCTTTGTTGATGTCTGAGTTATACTTGGACTACTCACAATTGCTATGTAAACGTGAGAGTTTGTTCCCCATTTGGTTTCTACTAGCATCATTATGATGTGTTATTGTTAATGCTGGGTGCTGGAGAAGGTCCTGGCTTTTAACTGAGTCTTCTCTGATACCATTCTCTCATATGTGTTTATTATAGCCTCATGAATGTGGATGTCTAAGCCTTTGCTGACGTGGAGAAGGGGACACAGTTTTGTTCTGTGGTATTTGGCTGGAATAGAGTGACTGTTGTCTCAACCTTTCTGCCTTTGCTAGGTTAACCCTTGCAATCATACTTTTTGGGGGCTTTTCTCTCTGTGGCTATAGGTATTTTTGCATTTCTTGTTTCTTCGCTCTAAGTCTGGGGTACATGAGGCAAAAAGAAAACACAGAGATCTTACCACCTTGTTGTTCCTTGGGTCTTGAGGTCCCTAAGCATTCTTATTTCTTCTTTCTGCCTTTCAGATTCTTCTCATGTTTGCTTTATATGTATGTTTGTCCAGAGTTTACGTTGTACTTAGAAGGAGGAATAGGGAAATGAATGCCCACTCCATCATATCCTGGAAGAGGATGTCTCTCTCTCTCACTGTATGTTTAAAATGCTGCATATTTACCATTTGAGAGGCAAGCAGGGACTATAAGGAGAATATTGTGTACTAGGGAATTCCAACTAAATAATCAAAAGAAACCACTGGATAATTTTGGAAAAGAGAATTGATATGACCAAGCAATATTTTATACAGTTTTTTTTGGGATAGGGTTTTAGTCTATAGGAGCAATTAGAAGGACAAGTAACAGGAGGCCTATTAGAAAACTGTTACAGTAACTAGATTAGAGTAGTTGGGATGGTGAAAAAAGAAATATTGAGTTCACATTTTATTTTATTATTAACAGCAATAACAAACATGTACTGTGAAGTGCTGTGAGCAAGGTGATGGCAGAGATAGTGGACATTACAGATGAAGAAGATGTGGGGTCCTTTTTAAGGAGTTGAAGTCTGGCAGAGAAGAGATGCATATAAAATAATGGAAAACTTGTAGCAGGTCAAGAAATTGAACCGTGAGTTGACAGACAAAATGATGACATAGTACAGTAATGAAAAATTGTGGGGAAAGAGTAGTTTTTAAGAGGAAGATCGAGTTTTAGATGTGTTGATTTTAATGTGAAGCGAGATATCCTAACGCAGATACTCTGAAAGCAGCTGATTGATGAAAGACTGGAATTTAAGTTAGAAATAATGATCAGAATTAATGTACAGCTTTAATAGAAAATTTTTCCTCAAAGGCAATTTTGTAGAAGTTCTTGCTATGATAATTTTAAAATAGAACAGCCCTACACCATGACTTACTGAAACTTTGAATAGAACCCATCATAAGGTAGGAAAAGCATGGATTTGGAGTCAGAATTAGCTGAGTTTAAAATCCAAACATTGCTTACTAGGATTTAGTTTTAGAGCCTCAATTTCATCTGTCAGATGGGATTCTAAGTAATTATATTATGTGGCTTATATGACATGCGAGTTAAAATGCCTGACACATTGGAAGAACTTAATGGTATTGATTCTCTTCCCCATTATTGACCTTAAGTTTGTTTTGGAAGTAAATGCCACATTCAAAATTCATTTTAATTTCTTTGAAAAATCTTCAAACCTCTTTCCACAGTGGCTGAACTAATTTACAACCCTCCCAATAGTGTATAAGCCATGTAATAAACCTGTACATGTACCTCCTAAATCTAAAATGAAAGTTGAAGACAAAATCCAAAAAAACAAAAACTACAAAATTTGTACTGTGCTTTTAATATTTTCTTTGATGTGGTTCCCGGTTTTTTTTGACCAATTATTATAGTTTCAAACATAAACGTAAAAGTGAAAATTTTATTCACCGTTTTTGGGTATTAATTGCTCATTACATGACAGTGTCAAGCTATATAATTTAACAATATTGATATCAAATACATTACTTAAAATTGTTTGAAAGTAATCGCAGATGACACGGTAAAACTTTTGTTAAGGCTGAGAGCTGATAACTCAAAGAATTTTGTCCCAAGGAGCTGTCAAGTGAGCTAATAGCTTGAGCAAGAGTTACTCAAGGAAGGCTTTTATGAGATGGAGGATATTTGCATTGCCTCTATTTTCTCTGTCTTGTCACCTGTCATCCTCCCTCCAAACCAGTAAATCAGGCTTGTATCCTTTTATTGGTTGACACTGTTTGAGATAATAAAACATTCACGTTTTTTTCTGCATTTCACAGCTTCCAATGCCATGTCATTGGATTTTGGTCAATGTGCCTGTACATGATGTAAACGATTTTCAGACAAGGTCTTCAATAATATGCCATTCTCTCTCTCACTCTCTTCCTATACTGTAACAAACTGGGAGGCCATTTGTTTAAAATGGCATTATACAAGATGAGTGAGGGCTGCCAAACTGGATGAGTTCAACGATTGACCCCTGGAAATGGCATGTTTAACAAATGAACCTTTATTGGGTTGAGCCGTTGATATTTGGAGGTTTATTTGTTACCACACCATATCTTGACCGTCATTCACTAATGCATGTTCTCACAACCCCACCTATTTAGCTCTTATTAAAATCATTAGTGCCTGCCATCTTTCTTCTGTCCTCAATTCATTGACTTCTTGGTGTTCAGCAGCTACTCGCTGTCTCCTTTAACTACTTTTCTTTTGACTTTCACTACAGCACTCCTTCGCTTCCTTTGCTCTGCTCCTTTTATGGTCACCTTGTAAGTGTTAGAGTATCCCTGGTCTTCATCCTTTATTATCTCTTCTTATATTAATATCTAGTCCTATAGCTTTAAATAACAGCTCTGTGTCTATGACTTTCACATTTGTTTCTCTAATTCATACCTTCGTATCAGTTCTAAACTGGTGTAGCCAAGTTCTAAACTGAAATTTCTGCATGCATGTCAAAGTTAATACTGACAAAGGAAGTCTTTAGTTTTTATCCAACAAAATATTTTCTTTACACAAACCAAAACCCTAGAGGCTATTCACTGATTGAGCTCTTTGTCCACATCATCTCTCAGTCTGTGTCCCATCCTTTATGAATGGCCATGCTCATGACCATATTCACTGCTGTCACCCCGTTAGAGCCTCCACCCTTTCTCATCTATCTTGCTATGGTTTCTCTCATGTTTATTATTAACAGCAACAGCATTGCTTCTCTTACTTGGCTATAATCCATTTTTCATTCTCTAGCCAGGCTACTTTTTTAATGTATAAGTAAATTCATGCCATTCTCTGTCTTATGATTCTACAGTTATGTATTACCAGACTTAAAATGGAATTTCCTTATGATCTTCAGGTCTCTGATCATTTGCATTCTACCTACCTCTCCAGCTTGACTTCCCTCTTAATCCTCTTTGTTCCCTGTACTCCAGCCATACTATATCTTTCTTTTTCTCAAACACACTTAGCTGCTGTTTTTTCTTCCTAGATTTTTTCCAATCACCTTCTGCCTGTGTCAGCCTCCTTGAGGTTATTCATGTTTCAGACTCCAGTTTCACCTGCTCAGAAAGTGCCACAGATGCTTTTATTTTTACATTCTTTTCCTAATGTTTTCATAATCTTCACAACATTAATAATTATTTAAAATTATCTTGTTCATTTAGATGTCAATATATCTATATTATTTCTTTCTCGCTTCCCTCCACTGTGGTCTGAATATGTCCCACCTCCTCCCCAAATTTGTCTTTGAGACTTAGTCTTCTATACGGTATTAAGAGGTGAAGCCTTTGGGGAATGATTATGTCATGAGGACTCTACCCTCACAAATGGGATTCATATTCTTATAAAAGCAGTCTGAAAGCCTTGTTTGTTGCTTCCCCTTTGACCATGTGAGGATGAAGCAAGAAAGCAGCATCTGTAAAGCTGCCCTCACCAGATACCAAATCTTCTGGTACCCTCATTTTGAACTTACAAGACTCCAGAATGGAGAGAAATACATTTCTCTTGTTTATAAATTACCCAGTCTAAGGTATTTTGTTATAGTAGCCCAAATGTACTAAAAATTGGTACTGAGAAGTGGGGATGTTGCCATATATGTGTATATATATATATATATATATACACACACACACACACACACACATGCACACACACATATGTGTGTGCGTGTGTGTATGTGTGTGTGTGTGTGTATATGTGTGTATATATATATACCTAAAAATGTGGAGGTGGCTTTGGAACTGGGTAATTGATAAAAGTTGGAAGAGTTTTGGAGTGCATGCTAGAGAAAGCCTATACTGGTATGAACAGATTGTAAAGGGCATATCTGGTGGAGGCTCAGAACAAAAAGAGAGCTGTACAGAAACCCTAAATGTACTAGAGATTACCTAAAAGGCAGTGAACAGAATACTGGTAGAAATATGAACATTAAAGGCTATTCTGATAAGGTTTCAGATGGAAATGTGGAACAAATTATTGGAAACTGCAGGAAAGGCAATTATTGTTTTAGAGTGGCAAATAATTTGACTGATTGTGTTTGTGCCTTAGTGTTTTGTGGAAGGAGAAACTTGTGAGTGATGAAATAGGATATTTGGCAGAAGAAATATCTAAGAAAAATGTTGAAGGAGCAGCATGGCTTCTCTTGACTACTTATAGTAAAATGTAAGAAGAGAGAGGTAATTTAGGGACATAATTTACAAGCAAAAGGGAAGCAGAACTTAAAGATTTGGAAAATTCTCAGCCTTCTCAGCCTATCTTATAAGAAACGAGAAAGAATGTTTGAAAGACTGCATCAAGGCTGTGGATGAAGAGATCATTATTGGCCATCCCTGTGCTATTCATCAAGATGATTGAAGAGTTATCCTGAAGGCATTTTGGAGATCTTTAGGGCTGCCTTTCTCATCACAGAGTCAAAGTTCCAAAATATTGAGAACAGAATGATTTCAAAGGAGAGGTACAGAGTGCCTGTGGAACCACAGGGCTCACTGCCAAGCACCGATTCAAGTCTCTGTTCACTGAATTCAGGTGTAGGGCTCACTGCCCAGCCACCCCACGTGTGGCTTCAGTGGGCTCAGGTGTGGTGTGAGCCACAGTAGCTGTCCTTCTAGGGGGAAGAGGTGATAAAACTTGGCCACATACACATGGTGCAAACTTTTCTAGTGCACATAGTACAAGAGCTGTGGGGGTATATTTGCTTCCACCTAGGTTTCAAAAGGTGCCCTAGAGAGCCTCAGGCCCCAGACAGAGAATATCCACAGAGGTGGGCTTACTGCAGAGCTTCCCAACTAGGGCAATGTCTAATGGAGCTGTAGGGGCAGGGTCACCACAGACCCTTACTTCAACAGTATCTAGTGGAGCAGTGGGTAGTGGAGCCCCCTCCAAAACTCCAAAATAGTAGAGCCACCAGCATGCAACTTTAGCCTAGAAGAGCCACAGACACCTGACATCAACTAGGCAAACCAAGGGAATAGACTGCCTGTAGTCTTAGGAACCACATCCTATTCCAATTTGTCTGGAAAGCAAGACATAGAGTTAAAGACAAGACATATTCTCAAGTTTTAAGATTTAATGTTATTTGCTTTGCTAAATTTTGAACCTACTTGAAATATTACCCCTTTTTCTTTTCTATTTCTCCCTTTTGGAATGAGATTGTCTATCCTAGGACTGTCCCTTGTTCCACAGTTATATTTTGGAAGCAAATAACTTGTTTGATTTCAGAGGTTCCAGCTGGAGAACAAATTGTGTCAGGATGAATCATACCTTGAGTGCCACCCAAATCTGATTTAGATGATATTTAGATAAAACTCTGGACTTTTTAGACTTTGGAGTTAATATTGAAATGAGTTAAGATGTTGGAGTGTTGGGATGGAATAAATGTATTTTGCACGTGAGAAGGACATGAACTTGGGATGTTCAATTATGGAATTGCTATGGTCTGAATGTGTCCTCCCAAATTCATGTGTTAAAACCTAATCCCTTATCTCCCAAGAGATAAGGCCTTTGGGAGATGACTAGGTCCTGAGGACTCTGCCATCATGAATAGGATTAGTGCCATTATAAAAGATGCCTGAGAGAGTTTGTTCAACCCATCTTCTTCTACCATATAAGGATGCAACAAGAAGCCACTATCTCTAAAATGGTGCTTACCAGATACTGAATCTGCTGGTGCTTTGATCTTGGACTTCCCAGCCCCCAGAACTGGTAGCAATAAATTTATGTTGTTGATAAATTACTTAGTGTAAGGTATTTTATGATAGCAGCCTGAATGAACCAAGATACCCTCTAAGAATATGTAACCTACATTAATGGCAAGAAGGTTGCCTGC
>NW_016107951.1:449713-450789 GCF_001604975.1 Cebus imitator | reverse complement strand
ATGCAATATTAATTGTTGTGGCAGGAACATTTAATCAAATTCTCAGTAGCCTCCTCTCCTATGGGCAAAAATAAGTACTTTCCTTCTTTGTGCCTTCTCATGTTTTCAGGCTGTGCTATCATGGGTTTTCTGACATCAGAAATCTCAGAGAATCTTATCACATAGCTCCTTACTGGCAGTGACCATTTGTCAATACACCCCAAAGGAAGATACTGTGTAAGAACCGTAAGCACCTTGCATTCTTGTCCTCAGGAGACTAATTCCTGAATTGTGCACGAAAGAGTGTTAAATCACTACAAATGGGAAATCTGTTTAGGAATTTTTTGTGTTCTGCAATTAAAGCTTCTTTTTTAAGTCTTTTTTCCTATGTGATTTCTATCCAATATTTACTAAAGAAGAAAAAGTGCTTAGAAAATGAATACAACAAATCTGAATGATCTTCCCTTTGTCATCAAAATAAATGTTTATTCTTTTGCAATTTCCTTTCAGGGATTTTTTTTTTTACTTTGAAAATGAAATAGTGATGAATAAGCCTAATAGAAATTGAGAATAGGAGGTAAAAATTTTTTTGGGATGAGTGGCTTTACTGCTTTAAAATATAATGTTTAGAATAATTTATAAATTCCACTCCTGGACAGGGAGAGAACAATGCTGTGACTCATGCATATTTTTCCTAATATCTGTCTCTAACAAATGGCTTGTTTGTTTGTTTGATGACCTTTGCTGAGAGCCTTTGATAATAAGGTTAAGAATTAAGACATCATCAGACAGTGGTGCACAGATGGGCTTTAGCTGATACTTCAGAAAAATAGTATCTTCATCCTCCAGCTATTTATCCATAAATCCAGGCCACATTTCTGTTTTACAAATAACTTACTTTTTAATGCTACTGCTACTTTTTGCCATGATTAAAAATTGTCCTGCTATTCCTGTCCTCTGAGTAATTGTATAAATAAAAGGCACGAGGTGAAGGGACTGAAATCTCATAAGGGCAATAGCTTCCCCAGATAAAACATGCTGAGTTTTTTAAGGGTCACTTTAAGTTTCTGGTAAGCTTCTTTACATTGTACCACCAC
>NW_016107951.1:424710-449459 GCF_001604975.1 Cebus imitator | reverse complement strand
AATGCAAATAATTCTTATCCATAGAAATGCATATTAGTTGTATCTGGTAGAATGTAATTGATTACTGCCCTATGGATAGACATGCTGTGGTCAATTAATTTCAATATTCCTTTACTACATATAAATTTGTGGTTCTTTGACAACTACATCAAGTTAGGTGTAACATCTTGTCTTCTTCCCTCATTAATTAGTGATGTAAATAAAACTTTGACAAAACTTCAAAAAAAAAAAAAAAAAAAAGTTTCTGGTAAGCTTCTTTACATTGTACCACCACAAGTTTGAAAATGAATTAGGTGCTGCATTGAGTCACCTCAGGAAATTAAGTTTCTGTGTTTGTGCCATCTCTGGGACTTGAGCAATAGGTTTCATTTTAGTCAGATGGAAACTATAGTACCAGAAATAAGGTTCTCCGTACCATTTTCCCCCCTCCCCCTGAGCTCTTTCAGGTGGTCAAAAATAACTAATAAACCAGGGAAGAAAATAAAACTACCAATATCACCCAAGGCTGTAAAGAAATTAGAGGAAATTATCAAATTGGTCAGCAAGACTGAAAACAAATGTTTGAACCTATCCACTCTCAATTTTGTGTATGTATGAATGCGTGTGTGTGTGTGTGTGTGTGTGTGTGTGTACTGAATATTTCTATCATATGTGCAAATTTGATCTTTGAAAGAGGCAGAATCACCAAAAATCTTTATGATTTGTATTTAGAAATTCCAGTTTAGAGTGTCCTACCCTTTTCCAAATCTCTATCAACCTATACCCTTAGTTGTGTGGCATCATTTTAACATGTGAAAAACTTTTAATTCTGCTCTTGTACTTCAGGATTAAAATGCAAAAACAGATTGATTTAGGCTGAGATAATAATATAAAATATTCTACATTAATATTAAAGACACTTGAGGATAAATCATTTCACGTGTTCAGTGACAATTACATGATGAATATATTAACAGTAGTGTTTTCTTATTTTGCACTGATGATACTAAGATGAGAGGTTAAGCAACTTTTCTAAGATCACAGAGTCAGAATTATTGGAACAGAAAATCAAAGCTAGACCTATTTGCACTACGATGGCCCTGGGCCTTATATTATTGCTTTGTTTTGCATGGATAGAAAATATGGAACAACTGCTGGGGGAAGAAGAGAGAAGAGAATTAAAGGTGAGCTTTTGATGCTTTACAATTTTAAATAAATGTTGTTATTCATTGAAGCTGTAATTATATATTCTTGGCAAATATTGGATATTTTAAGAAGTCTTAGGAACTCTTTAACATGATATATATAAATGATCATTGATATGTTGCTATATATGATATATAATATATATCATCATATGAAATGTGGTATATATCATATGTTATCAATGATATATATATATATATAATTTATTTAAAATAGCTGAGGATATGTGTTCCATTGAGAGATAAAGTTTATAAGCTATAAATTTTCTTTCAGACTTTAGTGCAACATGTTACACAAGATGGGCCCAAACATAGTTGACTTTTTATTTTCAGAAGAGCTTAATACATACTTTTGAATATTGTAAGTGCTCAATAGTTCACTCTTTTTCACCAACTGTTGTCTTGTACACACATATATTTTCATATATTATTTTAGTAATTTATTTAGTAGTGTGTTTTTATACACATATGCAATTTTCTAACCCATTGTAAGATAGTTCCTCACTAGTTTGTCTATACCTGATATCAGAGGTCAGGTTATATCCTTCTCATTGGTGTTTCCTCTCTCATTTTATTTTCCTTTTGAATCCTTATCACACTTGTCATTATTGGTTTAATATCCATCTTTTTGGAAAGAAAGTCATTTTCTGGAAAATAAGACCATGACTGTCTTGTTCACTGTCATATCATCAGCCTCTAATGAAAGAAGTGATATATAGTAGGAATTTAAGAAGTATTTAATGAATTGAATTGGTATTAAAATGAAGTATTTCTCTTGTAGACGGTAACTGTCCCTGGGATGAGAGATACATTAAGTCATGGTTAATTAAAACTATACATATATATGTATATATTTATATAATATTGAATATATAAATATATATACACACATGTATATTTGTGTGTATATATATGTGTATATGTATATATATATTTATATATTCAATATTATATAAATATATGTATATATATACACACATATATATATATTTGGATGGAGTCTTGCTCTGTCGCCCAGGCTGGAGTGCAGTGGTACAATCTCAACTCACCACAACCTCTGCCTCCCGGGTTCAAGTGATTCTCCTGCCTCTGCCTCCTGAGTAACTGGTATTACAGGCGCCTACAATTGCACCCAGCTAATTTTTGTATTTTTAGTAGAGATGGGGTTTCACCATGTTGGCCAGGCTTGTTTCGAACTCCTGACCTCAGGTGATCTGCCTGTCTGGAGCCTCCCAAAGTGCTGGGATTACAGGCATGAGCCACCAGTCTCGGCCTGTATTTTCAAACAATATCCTGGAAGCCAATGTTGAACAAGTAAGTGATCTATAAATGATATAAAGATGTTTCAGAAAGTAAGTTGCTGACATTCCAGTTTTGCTTAGGACTAACTTGTGCTTATAATGCTATTTATTCTCTTAGAAAAGATTTTTGAGCACCAAATACCTTCCTGGCATTTTGTTAGTGGTAGGAATCGAGAGAAAAATAAGATAGACTAATTAAGGGATTTAATTCTTCAGGCAGATCAGAAAACCTCTGTGAAGATGCATATTACTTAGACCAGAGGTCTCCACAGTTTGGGTTATGTATACTCATGGAGTATTTAGAAAAAGTCTGGGTCTCTTTACATATTTAAAAATTGCCATTAAGATTTTGTCATATGTTTAAAAACAGTAAATAATGTTATTTCAGGCATATTTTAAATGTTAACACTTAAAAAATAAAAAGTATTACATAGAACCTTTACCTTTATAATTTCAGTAGACTCTAAATACCATAGCACTTAAACAAATTTTTTAAATTTAATTTTAAGTTCCAGGATACATGTTCAGGACATGCAAGTTTGTTACATAGATAAACATGTACCATTGGTAGTTTGCTGCACCTATCAACCCATCATCTAAGTATTAAGCTTCACATACATTAACTATTTATCCTGATAGTCTTCCTCCACCCCCCCACTACAACAGGCCCTAGTGTGTGTTATTTTCCTCCTTATTCATGTATTCTCATTGTTCAGCTCCTACTTATAAGTGAGAATGAGTGGTGTTTGGTTTTCTGTTCCTTCATTCATTGCTAAGGATAATGCCTTCCAGCTCTATCCATGTCCCTGCAAATGACATGATCTTGTTCCTTCTTATGGCTCCATAGTATTCCATGTTGTGGGTATGTATCACATTTTCTTTATCCAGTCTTTCATTGATGGGCATTTGGGCTGATTCCATGTCTTTGCTATTGTGAATAGTGCTGTAGTGAAAATATGCATGCATGTATCTTTGTAATAGAATGATTTATATTCCTTTATACACCAAGCAATGGGATTACCACAACACTTTTATATGCACAACTATTTAAAAATTCATTAGAAAACTCTTCTTTCAATAAAAGTGTTAAACAATTTCTTTCATTTCTTAAATTTTATTGACATTTCATTTGCCTTAGATAATTTTATAATAAAGTAATATACATTTATATTTATTTTTTGTGTTAGGGTCTTGCTATGTTGCTCTAGCTAGAGTACAGTGGCATGATCATGGCTTACTGTAGCCTCAACCTCCAAGGCTCAAGCAATCCTACCATCTCAGCCTCCCAAGTAGCTGAGACGTTAGATACACACCATCGCGGCCAGCTAATTGTTAAATTTTTAGTAAAGATGGGTTCTTACTTTATGCCAAGCTGGTCTAGATCTCCTGGACTGAAGCAATCTGTCCAGCTCAGCCTCCTTAAGTCCTAGTATTACCTATGACCCCAAGATTCTGAGTGCTAATTAGTTTCTCCTGAACTGAGTTATATTTGTAATTATAATTAATACACAATTGATCAAGTTAACATATATATATATATATATATAAATCTTGACAAGTATAAATGTATAAAATAAAATTTTAAATTTATATAATGTAAAGTAAAATATTTGTTATAAATGCAACTATTAATTTTTAAAAGGGACTATATTTTTCACATAGTTCATATGCTCAAAAATATTTTTTTTCTTAGCCATAATTAAAAAATAAAAAACATAATAAATGTTAGCATGAATATGATGAAAAGAGAACATTTTTATACTGCTGGTAGGAATGTGAATTAATACATCCACTGTGAAAAGCAGTAGGGAGATTCCTCAAAGGACTAAAAGTAGAACTACTATTAAAATTCCCCAAAGTAGAACTACCAGCAATTCCATTACTGGATATCTACTCAAAGGAAAATAAAGCATTATATGAAAAAGACAAATGTATATGCATGTTATGGCAGCACAATTTACAATAGCAAAAATATGGATCCAGCCTAAATGTCCATCAATCAAAGAATGGATAAAGAAAATGTATGTAGTATATGTACACCATAGAATACTACTCAGCCATAAAATGGAATGGAAATAATAGCTTTTGCAGCAACTTGGATGGAATTGGAAGCTATTATTCAAAGTAAAGGAACTCAAAAATTGAAAACCAATTGTTGTATGTTTTCATTTATAAGTGGGAGCCAAGCTATAGGATGCAAAGGCATAAGAATGATATAATGAACTTTGGGGACTTGGGGGCATAAAGGGAGGGAAATGAGAGATAAAAGACTATATATTGGGTACAGTGTATACTGCTTATATGATGGGTGCACCAGAATCTCATAAATCTCCACTAAAGAACTTATCTGTGTAACCTAAAACCACTGGTTCCCTAAAGCTATTAAAATAAATTTTAAAAATGATCCTTTTAAAATGTTATAAGACAGGATTGAAAATCCTTTCTTTCATTTTTTTAAAATAGATGAACATATTATGTTTTCTACTTAGGAAATTATACATACATCACTTATTTTTCTGAATGACTTTTAAGTTGTTATTATTTTTGATACTGTATCAGCTGATGATTCAATTATGTCTTGCATATTTGATGCAAGCAAAGAGTAGAATACAATATGACTTACAAATGACACCCTGAATGTAGACTCAACCTCTTTTTTAATTTCTGGAAAGAATATCAAAAATTCACCAAAAATCATTCACCAGCAGTTGTCATTTTACTTTATAACATAGAGGCACCTTGTTTAACCTGATTTACTCAGGAAAGGTTAGAAAAATCCAAATATTGTTAGTTTCAACATAACTTTGCTAATAAAATAGTTTTGGTAAGACTATTTTAAATGTTTTGAATGAGTTATTATCAAACCTTTGGAGTTACTGATTTTTTTAATTTAATTTATGAGAAATATTTGCTATAAATCCTCATTGGAAAAGCCAGTTCTCTTTGTGAACTCACCAATCAAAATTACTTCTTATTATTAAAATTCTAACTTCATTTCTCATTTTAAATAGCCATATTAATGTGTTTCCTGTGACAATCATCTTGAGTCTGAATTCTAACTCTAAGATGAATAGATGGAGGAGGTCTAAACTTTTTCTTTAGTAGGTTGTACCATAGATGAAATAAGGTTCCATTGCTTTTAATGTTTCTTACCAACATTCCTTCTGTTTTTTATTCATAGGATTGTCCCACAGGAGAAATGCATGAAAAAAGTTGGAAAAGAGAAATTGAATTACATCCTAATTGTAGTATTTTCTGGAGCAGATCAATTTTAGAAAGAGAACATTGACTTGGAGAACTGAAGAGTAATTATTCTAAAATGGTTGTAAAGTTTACTCCTTTTTTCTTTGCAAACTTCCAGGATAAGTGACTTGCATAAAGTCACATAATTTATTGGGTTGGTGCAAAAGTAATTGTCATTTTTGCCATTAACGAAACCACAATTACTTTTGCATCATCCTAATATAAATGAATAAATTAATATTAGAACACAGGTCTAATTAAAAGGTTCTGCCATGTTGTGTTCTGTGAAACACAGAAAACAATCAAATGGATAACTACAGAAAAATTTTGGATATAAGATTAGGAGATAATTGTCTTCCTCCTTTCCTCCCATCCTTCCTTGCTTCCTTTGCTTTCTTATTTTTCTTTCTTTTTTATTTCTTTCTCTCTCTCTCTCTCTCTCTCTCTCTCTCTCTTTTTTTTGCAACGTGCAGTCTAAAAGGAAAGTTA
Source organism: Cebus imitator (assembly GCF_001604975.1). Classification (NCBI taxonomy): domain Eukaryota; kingdom Metazoa; phylum Chordata; class Mammalia; order Primates; family Cebidae; genus Cebus; species Cebus imitator. Next base: position 443,242 of record NW_016107951.1, on the reverse strand, counting down.
AAAGGCAGACATAGCATGAAGCCTAATTGCAAGATTTTTTTCAAACATATTAACTTTAGGAAATAACGTCTGAATTTAAATCCCTTAAAATTCTCTACATCTTTGTTTCCAAGTCTCTGTATATCTGCAGGGATGTGTACAATCTAGACTGCACATGCTTGATCTAAAAACATCTGGAAGTAACACCTGGGGCAAAGCAAGATGTCCACCATAGTCTTCTAGAGTAGCCTGCCATCACTAACTCAGAGATGGCGGGCTAATTTTGATAGAAGAAGCAGAGGTCGTGGTCAAGAGGAAGGTGACTCATTGTCATTGTATCAGCAGGCCTTGATGATTGGAAATATCAGGGGACACAGCCTGAAAAAGAAAGGCTTAATTGGAATCTATAATGGGATCTTGGCAATCAGTATGTATGTACTGAGGTGAAAATGGTATGCTATAATCTACCATACACTGTATGTGAAACCAGGCTCCAAATTTTCCAGCCCATACAATGCCCCATGAAGTTTCTCTTATTACCTTTTAATTGCAGTTTAAATGCATTCTAGAAAAAAAAATGAAAGAAAAAGTAACTAAAGAAAAGTGGAAATGTAAAACTTTGTGTTTATTAATCTTAAAATATATTTTGATCAACTTGCTATTCTTAAAATTGACCGATCTTCCCTCCTTTGCCTTTTCCATGGATTATAGGATTATTTCCAGGGATGAGTGGTTGGTGTTGCATTTGGCTACTATGCTTAATGCTGTTTGGCTTCTATGTTTAAGCACTGAATAAAAATCTTCATATTTCTCAGTGTGTGTTTAAACTGAGATGACATCCTAAGCCTCTTCATTACGTAAAACCTTAACTTCTCCAGAAGCAACAAATGGAGATGCTAATAGCATATGTTACTTCTCAGCCATATCCTATAGGCTTTTTTCCAACATCTTTTTCCACAGTTGCCCCTTTTCTGAATCCCTTGAAAGCAATCAAACAACAAAACAATGTGTAATAAAAGATTTTTTTAACTTTCATTTATGCACTGAGATTTATGTGATTTTGATAAATAACTAAATAAAAAGACAAATGGGAGTGGTGCTCTCATGAAAAGCCCATGCCTCTGCCCATGGACTATATGTGGCTTGGCCTGGAGTACTTATTTTATTTAGAGACTTCTAAGCAGAATAATTCAAGAATGTCTCTTACTTCAGGTCTTGCAACTTGGACAGCTAACAAAAAGGAAGTTAACAAATAAATTTGTCAGAACATGATTCTCAGTTTCACTTATTTCGAATTAAAGGTAAGTTGGATAATAAATTAGGAAAACAGCCTGTAATCAGACGAGTGACCCCAGTGAGACCCTGTCATTAAAACTTTAGTGTTGAGCCTGCAAACCTCTGTTCCTCTGATTAGGCAATTTACTCCATTTTCACCTTTCTGTTTGCCAAAACATTGAGTGGCAAAATATTTTCTAATTCTCTAGACACATAAAATATTGTTTTGAAGAAAAGTAAAACAGAATGGATTATCTTTTTAAGCTATCTATCATAATATAATCAGAAAAAAATGAGTAATTTATAGATAATATTGTAAAGAGGCAAAGGCAGCAGATTTTATTTAGATGAGCAGAAGGTCACAGACCTCTGCTGAGGATTGAAAGCTTGAGGTACATGTCTTTGTTCCTCAGTGTATGTGGATCAAAGTGTACTGATATCAGTTAACAACATGTCGGAGGGGACTAACTGGGGCTGCATTTTCACTATGTTTATTATCGCTCAAGGTCAAAAAGTAACTATGTGATGCCTCAATTTTTACGTCTTTGTGTTGTGAATAATTCTTTCCATTACCTTACAAGTTTATTTTGATGCTGTAATGATGAGACGGTGTTTTGAAAAGTTCTAAATAAATAAAAAGATATTCTCTAACTTTTAAATTCTGACTTGGATATTTTAAAGCCTAGCTATGTTGGGGCATTATTATTATTGAATGTAGTCAACAAGTATTTAATGAACTTACTGGCTAAAGATGATACTGATTCAAGAATTCTAGAGCAAATGCAGTTATTGAGAAATTTGTATTTATAGCTTTCATGAAAATTCCCAGAAACTACATTTTATTTCCATTAGGGGTGATTGGGGGCATTAGAAAGGACTCTATCTTTCCTCTCATCTTATTTTCTAGGCCTGTATAGGAAGCTACACTCAGAAACACCAAGATATTATAGATTATAGAATCTCTCAGATGTGTTTTCTTCTCTTTTGGTTTAGATGAACTACAGCTAGGGTGTTTATCAAAAACATGATCATAGTTTGATTGTTAAATATAATAGATTTTCCAGTCATTTTTCTTAATAATGCAAATAAAATCCCCTTGCATCATACTGGTTAATCTGACCAGATGCCAACCCTCAGCTCCTAGTAGACATTCCACTGGCTGTGAAGAGTGGACAGTGAAGGAGACAAGGCCAACTTGTCATAGATACAAAACACAAATAATGAGCAAAGATGAAACACAGTTAAGAAATATGACAACGATATGAGAGGGTCACCTTTCCTCGGACTAAGAACATTCTAAACTTTTTTACGCAAGCTTGAACCTTTCCAGGAGAAGTGTCTATAAAAGAAGTGTTGTTTGTGACCCTCATTCATGATGATTCTATACATCAAGAAAATATCTTCAACAATGGAAATGTCATACCTGCTTATGAGCCATGTTTAGTAGAGTTTGTTTTTCGTGCTTTTTTAATTAAGTAATTTGTTCACCTCTAACTTAGTTTTGGATGCCATAAATAAAACATTAATATTGTGAAATGTTAAGAAGACTGTTAGAGTAGCAATTTTAATATGTTAAAAATTAAAATATAATATTTGATGTTTTGTTAATGGTTCTTTCAGATGCAATTTTAATAAGAAATAAGATGCAAACATATTTAAAAATTAATGAACATTTTAAGAGGGTAATTTTTTGGGTTGTAACCATAAATTGCCCACCTATCAATTGCTTCAAGAAAGCAGTAAGTTCTGGTGTTCTACTGCATAGAAGGGTGACTATAATTAACAATAATGTATTGTATGTTTTGAAAAAGCTAAAAGAGAAATTTGAACATTCCCACCACAATGAGTGGATAAATATTTGAGGTTATAAATATGCTAATGATACCATTTTGATCATTATGCAATGCATACATGTAAAGAAACATCACTGGGTACTGTCTTAAGAGAAACAGAAAATGGAATAGGCAAACATTTTAAAAGAATTAAAGCAAAATTATTAATGAAGAAATTATAGACATAGAAGATTGGCAAGAAGACATTGGCAATAACACATATTATGAAATTATAGATGCCAAAGGATGGCATTCCTTATTAATCCTGCTTGCTTTTTCATGATTAAATCTGATTACATTTCTTCAACACTAATGAGCTTCACCTTTAACAAACACTTTAATATACACTCAGATGTTGGTGAGAAGAAAACCTAAAAGGAAATTTTAAAAGACTGTAAAATCAGATAAACATGTTGCTATGACAGAATTTAAATACATAGAGACAGACAAACAGAGCATTTGGGATAAGTTTTACCAGCAGTGGCATAAATTTGACACCCTCCACTAAAAATAATATTCACAAAAAAGAACAATCAATATCTACAAAAAATATGTTTAAATTCTAAGAAACCAAAATGAATATGTGCCAGCCAAAACACGAAAAGCAATAATTTACTTACTATTAGAAGCTATGCATGAGAAAAGACAGAAAAGAAAAGGGACTCTGAATAGGAAATGAACCCCCAAATTCCAGTTAGCCTGGAAAGTTCAGTGAGTGCATTTCAGGAAAGCAGTGTAAAATAAGAAGATGTGTGAAGGCTTCAATTCAGAAATGAATATAGAAAGATTATAGAAAATTTAATTGTTATGGTTCAGCCTGGGCAAACAAACTGTCACACTAACCAACTGATGCTCTTTTCCACTACCAAGCCCTGCAATGTAGAAATATTGCTGAAACTAGAATCTGACTGAAAAGAATAGGAGTAAGGAAATAAAACATCCAGAAAAGATGGAACAAGAGAGCAAAGCAGGCAGATCTCAAAAAATGCTCATACCAAATTTTTGAAGCCTTCATAATATTAATACTAATAACACAATACTATTGAAGCTATTATTGCCCAGTTTCCTCTATTATTATTGTAGGAAAACCTATCTTGCTAAAATATAAGCAAAATAAAATGACTAAAGTAAAATCTCATCCACAGTTACAAGGAAGAACATAGTAATGATTAGAACAAAATTCCTACAAATAATGGAAAATGAATGTTTCAATATGATCTAACAGGACATAAGAAATATAAGTGGCAAGAGAATCAATCAATTGGACTTAGATAAACATAGATGAGAAAAAAGATGTTTGGAGAAAAGGAATATATCTAAGGTGATCTGACAAAACTTGTAAAAGAATTAAAAATATAAAATCATTTAGGAAATAAACCCCCAAATACAGTTACAAAAAAGCAAGCAAGTACATTGGGTAATGTCTTAAGAGAAATGGAAAATGGAATAAGAAAACATTTTAAAAGAATTAAATCAAAAGTATTAATGAAGAAATGATAGACACAGAAGATTGGCAAGGAGATAAAACATATTATGAAATGATACCACCTCTAAGAAGACAAAGCAATGAGAAAAAACAAATCGTAAAATTCAAAAACGTGCAATAAAACGGGTTGAACCTATATATTGAAAGAATGTACAATGTACTTTGGGAAAGCAAGCAATAGGCTAATTTGAAATAAAATCTGGTAAATTCTTTGTGTTTAAAATACAAAAAAAAATACTTCTGAAATCAGTCTAAAGTCCAAGTTACTAATAAGAAGTGAAAAGTAAACTATCACATTTTGATATCATCATTTTTGTTTAAGAATATTGAAAGCCATTTTTAAGATACTCAAAGGAAGAGTAATGTAAGCTAAGAATTTTATATCTACCTAAACTGACCCTCATGTATTAAAAACAGCAAGCTGCTAAAATCATTGAGAAAATAAAGAAATGATGATTTCATGAGAACCACCTTTAAAAATGAATACATTGACCTTCAGAAAATAAAATTGACTGGAGAGCATCTGCATAAATTCAGGTAGTGAGAACTGTGTATGTATATTTATATTAACCTGTAGAATTAAGACTAACTTATGGATATAAGGAAGACAGTATAATATGTAAAGGGCACATATTCTAAAAACATAGCCATGGTATGACTATTTTAAAATGAGGGGAGAAGCAGGCAATATATGGAAAGTAGAATAGGCTCACCTATTATATTACCTTATAGGAATTAACAAGGAGTAAAAGAGCATCATTAACATTTAAATGCCTAAAAGAGAGAAGGATAAGAGGGGTTTCTAGTTAATTTTCATTTTGCTTATAGTAGGTAATCAATACAGAATACTTAAGGGTATCATGTAAAGGCACAGATATAAACTAGTAGTTGGAAGGAAAATGCAGACCTTTCCGAATAAGAAAAAATATATTCCCCTTACCCCCTCAAAGACAGCAAATAAACCACATAGGGAATACACACAGCAGGATGGCATGTGCCCAAACATATCAACAAATCTAAAGGGGTCAAATAGATATGTCATGCAACAGCAAATATACAGAAACTGATATGTATATTTGCTATACTGACATGTAAATTGTTCTTTGAAACTGTATTATACATAAAGAGAGACACTGCATAATGATAAAAGAGTCAATTTATCAAAAAGACATAGCAATCCTAAATGGCTGCACACTAATAACAGAGTTTCAAAACCTAGGGAGAAAAAAAAACCAAATAGAACTCAAAAGACAAATGGACAAATCTGAAATTTCCATCATTACTGGGGATTTCAGCACTCCTCTTCCAGTAGTTAACAAAACAAGCAGACAAAAGTTTAGAAAGACTATAGAAGACTTGAACATACTATTGACCAAATTGGCTCAGTCCTCCAGTAGTGGGAATAAAATGAAATATTAAAATAAGACAAAATAAGACAGGTCAAGAGTTAAACAATAAAAAAAAATAGATATGACAAATGAAACAAATAGCAATCTGGTAAAGTGAAACCCAGCTATATCAATAATATAGTAAGGGAAAAATACTCTAAACATAACAGAAATGTTTAAGATTTGAAGATTGGATATAAACCAAGCCTCAATGTGCTGATATATACAAGAAATATTGTCAACATAAAGATATAAACAATTAAACATGTAAGTGTAAAAATCTATATAATACAAACACTAGTCATAAGAATGTGGCTATATCAGACACAGACAGAGAATATTATAGTAGATATAGAAGAACATTGCATATTGATAAAATAAAATGCCAGTTAGATCAAGTTATTGATGGTATTTATCCGACTTTCAATATTCTTCCATATATATATGTGTATGTGTACACATACACGTGTATATATGTACAATATACTTTGGGAAAGTAAATAATAGGCTAATTTGAAATAAGATCTAGTAAATTCCATATATATACACATATATATATATATAAGAAAAATATATATAATATAAACACTAACCATATATATTTTCTCATATATATATATATATAAGTTGTGTGTGTGTGTACATGTATATATATGTATATATATATATACAACTTGTGTCGAGTACAGATACTCCTTGACTTATGATGGAATTACATCCAGATTTTAAAAAAAGATACTCTTTGACTTATAATGGGATTACATCCAGATAAAAATCTCTTTATGTTTGATAATACAAAAAATCATAATTTAAAATGTATTTGATATTCTGATGAACAAATTACAGAGTGAAAAAAATCTAATTCAAATCATCATAAGTAAGAGACTTTGTATAGAAATGATTTACAATTCAATAAAGGGACAAACACTAAATAAAATGATGCAAGATTAGAATATACACCGTACAAAAAACTTACAGGAGTGTCCAACAATTACATTAAATAATGCTCAAAGTTAATATTTAACAGAGAAATGTAAATTAAAATCACAATGAGCTAACGTTTTAAATTCTCTGGAACAGACACAATTCAAAAAATTGACAGTGCCTGGGTAGGTGAGGAGACAGAGGAGCTGAAATATGTTATACATTGCTGTTGGTGCTATAAAAACACTTTAGAAAAAAGTTGGTAACACTTGGCGAGTTAAAAATACTCTTATCATGTGACCTAGCAATTCCTAGTTATTTACTCAAGAGAAATGAACATATGTGTTCATAGAAGCAGGATTATTAATAACACAGTGTAGTCTCAACTTGGAACCATCCAAGTGACCATTAACAAGTGATTAAATGTATAAATTGCTTTACATTCATACAATGGAGTACATCTCTACAATAATAACTACTGATATACTCAACGAATGGGAAGGATTTCATAGACATTGTGGTGAGTGGAAACATCCAGACACAAAAGGTGACATACTTTGTCATTTCATTTAAATGAAATCCTTAAACTGCTGAAACTAAACTACAGTGTGTCATGTTACAAGAACTCTAGTGCCAACATGTAAAGGTTTTCCATTAGCTAAAAATGGGCATCTAGGATAATAACTGCAATAGATTGCAAACACATCAAATATGTTTACATATAAGACTTTCAAATGACAACAAAAATAATTTGTTTATAATTTGGAGAAGGCTAAGGAACAAACTTGTGAATGCTTGTAAACAAAAGAGAAACTATCAAGCACTTATTCTGCCCTTCCTGTATCATTGATACTATATAATCACTAAGAAGAGGTTCCTTTTCATAGAATTGTTATAGCTAATTCATAAAGAAAATGTGATGAAATTAGTGACCATTTTGAAACCACTACAGAAATAATGTATTTTGACACTGAGCATCAATGACTGCTAATATCAACTACAGGCAAACAGAAGACAGCCAGATGTTATATTACTTATGATGGATCTGTGCTCTGACATGTATGAAGTATCCTTGACAAAAAAAATAAATCTGAATCGGCACCACCTCTGTATCTATCAAATTACAGAAAATATAGGTAACGGAGGACACGTTAGATGATACCAGAAGACTGCTATCAGAAAAATTAAACTGTGGAAAACTACAAAAAAATACTGTCTCTTCCATATGTAGATTGCAAGAATAAAATAATGTTTGGGAGAATTTATAGATTAAAAGAGACTTCAGAGATATTTCTGTCATTTGCAATGTATGAACTTTACTTGGATTATGATTTGAACAAATGCTTTGTTAAAATTCTATGTGGCAGTTAGGACAATCAGGAAATATGAATGGTGGCAGAATATTTGTTCATTTAAAGAAATGTTTGTGAATTTTAAAATTATTCTAAGTATATTGTGGTTATATTTTTAAAGTGTTCTTAGTTTCTACAAAAATTACTAAAATACTTGTAGATATTATGTTATTTTATATTATGTTAGGGATTTGCTTCAGAATAATTTGGTAAGTGGTGTTAGTGTGGTGCTGGTTATAGATGAAACAAGATTTTCTATTAGCTGCCAATTATTAAATCTTGGTTAATAGGTAGTTTGAGGTCTTTTATACAATTTTCTCTACCACTGTATATATTTGAAATTTTTTATAGTAAATTGATTTTTTTTTTAAGTAATGTGTCACTCTATTACTGAAGTCAGGCATGGATTTTAGTTGGTGAATCACTGAGCACCATCAAAACAAAGTGGTAGCTGACAACAGCATATACAACAATATAATGCTAAGTGAATGTCCAACAGATACTTGCAGATTTTATTCACTGCTTTCCCTTGACTTTTAAGCAATAACACATTTTGCATCACGTAGTTCTCATATCCGGTTTACCATTCATAGAGATCTGATCTGAATTGTTTAAAAAAATGTATTCTGTCTTTGTTGATATTTCGAAGATCACAGAAGACATAAATGCCCAACTTATTTCTTCTTAGTAATCAGTCTAGTCAGTATGATCATTGCCTTCTTGAAATAAAATTTTATCCATTTTAGTAAGACATTCTGTTCATTCTGACTTAATCGCTTTTTTTTCCTTTATACAATCTTGAAATGTAAGTGTTATCTAAGAGTTTACCCAGGCAATCTTGTTGACTATACCCTGTGAGACAACACAAGCCAAATAAAGAAGTCATTTCAGGAACGTTCAGAAAGGTTAATGTAAAGATTCAACATGACAGAAAGGCTGTATTTGGCTATTTACCTTTGAGCAGGGAGGAGGATGATGGTAGAGATGTAGTGGGTTTTCATTACTGAGACCCAGCAATGATCAGATACTTGGCAAATCATTGCAGAATGAAAGAGTAAAATACAGGATAATTAATAGTGCCATATATTGAGGAGACAGTGAATATAAACATAAAAATCTGTTGTAAATTGTATTTAGATACTCCTCAATTGTTTCAATAAATATATTGCAGTGAATAAAATTAGCATGATTATTTTGAGACTATGGCAAGGTGAAAAGCTGATTACAGTTGTTTGAGGAATGATCAGGAGTTAAGAAGGTCTATTCTGAATAGACTAAAATAACCTAATGGGTCAACTTCTCAACCAAGAAGATGTATTTTCTATAGATATTTATTAAGTTTGCTTATAAGTACCTACACCTAAATCTATTATTATTGTGAAACTTTCAAAAATTCCCTCAGGCAGAAAGGATGTTTTTTCTTTGATCCCTCAGACATAATTGCCTATTGCTATCTAGCTTTATTCTATTTTGTCTTATATGGTATTTACTAACTCATCAAATAAAGATGAATTCTTTGTATGTGTAATATAGTTCTTCAGTACTGTACTAAATGTCCAAGGAAATAAATTTAATCAAAGAAATTTTATACCTGTGAAAAGAACTTCTAATTTTAAGGTCTCCAGAAAGAAGATTCTACAGATTTTCTTAAAGTAAACGAAATAGCTAATGTCTGTTTATCTAGCTATCTTGTTTACACTGAGACCCAATAACAGTTGGCAACTACTTAGTTTAAAAACCTGTGAGGAAGGCTGCCAGTTTCTTACTAACCATCTATCTCGTCTTTTTCAGTAACTGAACCTCTGTGTTATTTTGGATGACAATGGGCCCAGTGGTTAGCAACTACCGCTATAATTTTCTCCTGCATAAATAGGGTTTGCATGGAATTTAAGTAAAATTCTGATACAGCATCTAAGAAAACTCACTTCATTCTTTCCTTCATTGACTGTGGATGTGATGGTTGGAGCTCCAAATACATCTGTAAGGTAAACTTGAGAACAGAAGCCAAATGCTAAGGATGGAGGAGGACAGAGATAGAAGGAGATTGAATTTTAGCTTATATTGCAGTTACCATACCTGATCTTGACTACCTACTGTTAAAATTTGTATATATAAGAGAAAAATAGACACTGAGTTTAAGGCATTGTGTTGGCAGGGAGGAAGGGTTTGACTACCCACTAAATGAAATTCCTCTGTAATATGCCTCACATATATTTTAAGATATACTAAATCAATTATATTTTCCTTAGAATTATTACTTCCAGCTCTTTAAACCTTAACTTGTTGATTAATTTACTGGCTATTAGCATTTCTAGGACTGTTGCAGAATCTATCCATATTTTCCATTTTGATGATGGCTCTGTAAAAGACATAAAAGTACCAGGAGGCTTTCATGTAGAGAAAAGAAATGTGTAAGATTATATAATGAGAATTTTTTTCTTATTATGATATGGATAGCTAGTTATGTTATGTGCCATTTAGAAATAGAAGAAACATTGCATTATTCTTAAAGACTGAAAGAAAAACTAATGTAACGTTTTTGAAGATAATAACATCAAAAGTAACTATGCAATTTCTCTAAATATACATTAAGTCTTAAAGACTGAAAATGAACAACATGAATTTGCCTCCTGGTTGCAAATCTCATATTTTTTTTCCAAATTGGAGCCAGATGTTTCTAAATATCTGTCCTCACAGAATATTCCCAAAGATTTTTACATGTGTAGTTTTTTTGCTGTAGTTTGAAGTTAATTAGATTTTTTTCTATATTGAATGCAATTAAACTACATTCTGGGCATACATAATTCTGACTTTTAGAAACTTAATTCAGTTTACCCAGTTTATGGAGTAGTTGGCATTTAATACATTTTATAAAATAATCTATTAGAGTTTACAGAAAGCATTAAAGAGTAAATAAAATGTAGATAAGGGGGTTAGGGAAAGAAAAATTTCTATGCACTTGAGATGATAAAAAATAAACTTAGAATAGAATCAGCTTTATCAGTAATGCCTGTTCAAAATGATTTGCTTTTTATGGTTCAAAGTTCACTATAAAGGATCTTTGAAGAGTTAACATCTGTTAATGATTTTCATATTTTTAACAAGGATGATGTGGTTCTATTAGTGGTCATGCTATTAGGTTTGTATATTTAAGCATACTTTAATACCCTATTTGAAGATATACCTTGGGCTTCATTTTTTTTCATTTGCAAAGTAATTATCAGAATAATCCTTCTGAACCTGCCTCAACAACCGAGTTTCTGAGAGTATTTTGTTTTTCTCTGGTAGGTACTTCCATGAAACTGTCTTTTATTCTCCTAAAAATATTGGTATAAAGTCTTTGGAAGGAAATGCAAAGAGTGGATAAAATGAGAATTGAAGTTGACAGCTGTGGACCTAAAGGGATTCAGGACTGTCTGCAAACTACAGGAAGGGGGAAGGAGTTCTCCTTACAGAACAGATATAGAGATGAACTTACTGTTTTCTTGCAGTATTTTTTGTTTGTTTGTTTCTAGTCTTCAAAGTTGGAAAAGTTTTCTGTTTTCCCATTGCAAAGAATTGGACTACAAAATTGATGAATTATAAATTAAAGTACATAGTTGTAGTGTTTAGTTTTATTTTTGAGTTGTGCATTTTATAACACAGGTTATTTACTCCAAACTTATTTGCTCAAGTTTCTCAAGTACTGTGCCATGACTTACACATTTACCATGGTCATCCTTAAAATAGGAGAAATTTGAACATCAACATTTATTTTGAGGCACCAACATTTATTTCCTCAAGTGTTATGCCATGACTTGCACATTTATCACAAGGAAGGGCATGTAGCTGATGCTGCCTTCCTCAGCTTTCAGGCAGCAATCTTCCATTTACCGTTGGCATCAATGCAGATTGTCAAATGCACACCTGAACTTAAAATTTGGGGATAATTCAGAAAAAATTGTGAGGTGTCTATCCTAAAGATGATGTATTATTTACACTTATATAGACGCAAATTAAACTTGAGAATAATCATTAAACATAAAATAGTTCCTGGGATCTGCTATACTCAATTAAATAAATCCAATTCATTTTTCTCCAGTTCTACATCAGATTGTTGGGGAAGAGTGAGGAATTCTGGATTTGGAGCTTGAGATCCTGGATTCAAGTTCCAATTCTGCAGCTTATTATCTCTACCACTTTTGAGGTACTGCTATGTCTCAGCATAATTCTTATCTAAAAGGGAATGATTGAATAAGTGTATAAATAGTACAATTTCTGTGTTCCCAGTGTTCAAAAGTTCACAAGTATTTTGTTTGTATGTTGCTACTATGAATCAATATTAAGTTTGATGTAACATTAACCTTAACATTTCAAATCACTTTCTGAGTTACACTTTAAGCCTTGGCTCTAAATGCATTATTGTGAAGTAATATCCATGTTCTAATTTTCTCATTAGTTAGTATGCCCTTAGCATATGGCACCATATGCTGCAACATTACAAAAAATTGCCATAGCGTAACTTTATTACTGCAAATCATAACATTGACAATGCATGATTTAGTAAGCACGGTGATATTTTTAACAGAACCTTCAAACAATTATTATAGCATATTTATTATGCACTTCATCATAGCCTTGTTTGTAGTCTCAAAGACAGTAACCAATTTAGTTATACCAAAAAACCACATAAGGCATGAAAAATATGGTCAATAATTGCTGTACATATGTACTGTCAATGTGGTATTTAAGAAATGTGTGTATTACTATTTTCATGTAGTCTAGTTAAAATGATGCCCTCTAAAATAAAAGATCACCCCCAATCATAGAAAGAAATAGAATATACTTTCTGAAAATGTTTAATTACAATTTTGTGCATATCCTAGAATTACTTAATATCGATGTAAACATTTTTTATTAAAAATGCATTTGCCTGTTAACTTCTTTTCTTGAAATACTCATTAGACTTTTTCTACAAATGTAGGCTTCCATACTCCTGCAGGGGACTGCCACTTTTTATCCTTGCATTTTAGATATAGATGTCTTCTGTTAAAATTAATTGGATATGGTTTCTAATTAGCAAATTGAAAAGTGTGAAGGGACAAGAGTAAACGATGGCATTATACCACTAACCACCTGATATGGTTTGGATGTTTGTCTCCTACAAATCTTATGTTTAAATGTGATTTCTAATGTTGGAGGCGGGGCCTGGTGGGAGGTGATTGAATTAAAGGAGCAGAACTCTCATGGATGAAAGCGTATCTCTCATGCATGAAAGCAGATCTCTCATGAATAAAAGCAGATCTCTCATGAACAAAAGCAGATCTCTCATAAATGAAAGCAAATCTCTCATTAATGCACCATCCCCTTGGTGATAAGTCAATTCTTGCTCAGTTAGTTCACAGGAGATCTGTTTGAAAGAGTCTGGGACCTCCCCTGTGTTTCTCTCTTGCGCTCTCTTTGGTCACATGATGGCAGTTACTTTCCTTTACCAGAGTGAAAGTTCCCCAAGGGCTCACCAGAAGCCAAGAAGATGCTGGTGCCATGCTTCCTGTATAGCCTGCAGAATGTGAGCCAGTTAAACCTCTTTTCTTTATAAATTACCCAGTCTCAGGTATTTATAGCAACTCTAAAAATGACCAAATACCATCTGCCATCTTTTCAACTGGTAAGCTCTTTCAGAGTTTGTTGCTTCAGTTACATGAGCCTGTTCCCCAGGTGTAGTCACTTGCATACCTCCTGTGTGTATATATATTATAATTTATCCAGCTTTATATATTTTGCTAGGGTAAAATATTGTTCCTTTGTGTGTTTCTATACCCTAAGGGGAGGTGTGGAACTCCATGTCCATAAACTTTTAATTGAAAAATCCTTAAAGCCAAAGATTCTTTTAAAATAATTTTTTTTAACAGAAGGAAACAGTCTTAGGAATAATAAAATTTACCTGGTTAATTTTACTTTTGACAGGAATAAAATCCAGTGAGACTCAACAAATTTTCAAGTTACACACCTCAGAATGACAGATTTGGGACCAGAATCTAGATCTCGTGTATCTAATGGTGTTCTTTGAACTGCATCCAAGTATTCTTGTTCAATAAGGAGGAATGTGGAACAAATCAAGTAGGTAGGCATGAATATTTATTATTACCAGAGAGTAAGGGATCCAAAAGTTCTGAGGTGTTATCTCTTTTTGACACTTACTGCCTATTACTGGAACTCATCTTTTGAATAAGGTATGAGAATGGCATTATATTCTTGCTTAAATTTTGGTCCTTTTTTAACAAATTGTTTAGCATTCTCTGCTACACATTGATTTGGTAGAAAACATAAAGGTTCTGCATAATATCAACCAATATTCTATCAGTTATGTTTATGTAAATGTACATGACTAAATTTATATTAAAAATTTAAAAACTAAAAGTAGCTGTGATTATCCTAAAATAGAGCAAATTTGAATATCAACGTTTATTTTAACTAAATGATGATTGGCACAATGACAGACAAATAATCTAATAGAATAGACTACAGGAAAAGGTGTACACATGTGCAGTGACTCTTTATTTATGATAAAGATGTACCTGCAAATTATAGGACAAGAGTGTTTTTTCCCTGTGAATAGTGCTGGGTCTAATGTACATATAAAAAGAGAGGAAAATCCTCAATCAGTAGTTGACACACTAGACAAATTTCAATTCCAGGTCAATTTTGTATCTAAATATAAATGATAAATAATAAGGCTTCTTAAAGATAATAACAAATATTTTTATGAATGATTACAATACAGGACATAAACAATACTAACAAAAATATTAGTAATGCTTTCATTAAAATTGAGAATTCCCATTTATCAAAAGATACTATTATTAAGAGAGTAAGAAGTCAAGTGAAATATACCTCCTATATTTCAGTAGGTAAATATATTTTCAATGTATGTAATGGTTAGAAGTGTCATGTTCAATATACATTAAGAGCTCCTCCAAATGAATAAAAATTGGACAGATGGTCCAATAGAAAAATGTATGAGAGAACTAAACAAACTTCGCACAAGAGGATCTCCAAATGGCCAATAAATACATTATAATATGCTTAACTTCATTCCACAGCAAATAAATGAAATCTCAGTACAATAGCCTGCATATCAACCATAATGACTGAAATTAAAAATACTAATAATACTAAGTACTCACAGTAATGTAGAGCAATCCTGTTTCTAATGAGACAATAACTTGTTAAATCTTTCTAAAGCTTAGTATGTATGCACTCTATAACCTAAGAATTCCATTCCAAAGTATATTCTCAACAAATGTGTACATATGTGCGCCAAAGGACATGCACAAAAATGTCATAGAGGCATCATTTTTTATATATTTTTACTGTGGTGAAATAACATTAAATTTTGCCATGATAACCATTTTTAAGTGTACAGTTCAAAGTATGAACTATATTTAGATTTTTGAGCAACTGATCTCTAGAAATTTTTCATCTGAAACTCCATCCCCATTAAACACTCTTCCATATATCCCTCCCCCGATGCTTGGCAACTACCTTTCTGCTATTTCTATCCCTCTGACTAATTCAAATATTTTGTAGGAGTAGAACCATATAGTATTTGTCTTTTTGTGACTACCTTAATTTGCTTAGCATAATATGTTTAAGTTTGGTCCTGTTGTGGCATATGATAGGATTTATTTTCTTTATAAGGCCAAGTAATCTATTGTGTGAACGTATCACATTTTCTTTGTGTATTCAACTGTTGATGAACATTTGATTTGCTTCCACCTCTTTTGTGAATGATAATGCTATGAATATGGATTTGCAATTATAACTTGGACATCCTGCTTTGAATTCTTTTGGTAAATACCCAGAAGCGGTATTGCCAGATCACATGGAGCTTCTATACTATTCTTTATAGTCACAAAACCATTTTACATTCCGACCAATAGTGCACAAGAGTTTCAGCTTCTCCACATCCTTGCTAATGCTTGTCCTTTTCTTTTCATTTATTTATTTTTTGATAGCAGCCATCCTAATAGATGTGACATTATAACCTCATTGTTGTTTTGATTTTGTTTCTCCGACAATTAGTAATGTTAAACATCTTTATATTTATTAACTATTTGTATATCTTTTAGATATTGCTGATTCACATTCTTTGCTCATTTTTAATCAACTTTTATTGTTGTTAAGTTGCAGAAGTTCCTTATAAATTCTGGATATTAATCTCTTATCAGATATATGATTTGCAAATATTTTTTCTCTGTAGATCGCCCTTTTACTCTGTTGACTGTTTCTTTTGATGCACAGAAGTTTTTGAGTTTGATGTGGTCTTGTTTGTCTATGTTTGCTAAAAGCAGCATTATTTTCACTAGCTCCAAGTGAAAACCTCCAAAATGTCTATTGTTAGTGGATCAATAAATAAGGTGTGGCATATTTATATCTTAGAATAATATATGACAAGAAATATGAAATAACTGCTGGTAAATCAATAGTATAAATCTATTCCACAAACATATATTCAGTGAAAGAAACCAGCCAACATCGTATACTGTATGCTTCATTTATTTAAAGTTTAAAAATAGGAAAAATTAATCAAGTCTATTATAATTCACAGAGAAAATACCTTTAGTGATAAAGAAAGGGCATGAGGGAAGCTTCTCGTGTGGCTGCAATACTAGCTATTTTTCTTGACTTTGGTGATAATCATCTTTGTATACTTATTTTGAGATAACGATTTGAACCCTGCACATATGAATTGAACATATTCTGTGTGTATGCTACGCTTCACTGAAAAATATTAAGAATAAAACTTACCAAGAAATGAAAATTTGAGCATTATTTCCATAGCCTGCTCATAATCTCTAAAGCTCTAGTCCTTTCCTTGTTTAATACAATTTTCAATTCAAACAAACTTTGATTTCTCTGTATCTATTTTTACAACCACACGTTACATAAAATTAATCCTGTTGTTGATATCTATTACTATCAGCCAGTTCACAGGATCACAGATATTTGTAGCACATGGAAGAAAGAAAAATTTGAAACATTCCTAGAAAAAAATTTGTTTAGCTGCATTTATGTCACTTGGAGAAGAATATAATCATTTCTCTACTAAATTACCTACACAGATAATTTAAGGCCTAGAGTGCAATTAAATTAGCTTGGTAGACATTTAATCACAGGAATACAATATACTCGGAGATTTGAGAGTGAGCTGAGAGCCTTATTTGCAGCCTTATTTCTAAAAGTTTCATTAATTTTAAGCCACATTCTGGTGAGTCTGGCTGCCTAGTTGATATTGGGAAAGGAACTGAAGGATATGGCTTCTATTTATTCTGATCTGTCTATATCTGAAATGGAATTATGATAATATTCTTTAGTATATTTTACATCTCCAGGCATCTAGAAATGATTTCTCTGAAGCAATACACAGACAAAGATCAAATAGATGATGTTTTTTAAAAATGTTCTATCTCAAATAAATAACCCAAATGAACAGAAGTTTATATAAGGAGCCTAAAGACAACATTTAGGTCATCAACTAATATATGAATAAATTGTGGATACCTAAAGCAACTATTTATAAGCAAGATAAATTTTATATTGGTATAAATACTAATGATATGGATGGAGATTTTAAATTTTTGATGAGTTCAAAGTAAATGGTACTATTCAACTTCTCTCAATAGTTCATGTTTGCTTCTATGGATAATATTTATATTTGCTATTTTTGTGGCAAGTAATATAAATAATTATGAACTTAATATAGTTTGTGCAGTCCCACATTTTGTTGCCTTATTTTTCACTTGAGTTCATTTCATCTGCTAATACATACTTTGTATTTTTCTACGTTTCTATGTTCTTTACTGCAAAAATAACATTTTTGAACAGATAAATATAATGGCACACAATCAAGGTGGAGTATAACAATCTACATATTGATGCTATATTAGAAACATCTTTTTGTAGACGTGATAAAGAATATAATTTTCTTGTATGTCTTTTGTAAAGTATCTGTTCATATCCTTTGCCCACTTTTGAATGGGCTTGTTTGTTTTTTTCTTGTAAATCTGTTTTAGTTCTTTGTAAATTCTGGATAGCAGCCCTTTGTCAGATGGGTAAACTGTAAAATTTTTTTCCCATTCTGTTGGTTGGCGATTCACTCTAATGACTGTTTCTTTTGCTGTGCAGAAACTGTGGAGTTTGATTAGGTCCATTTGTCTATTTTGGCTTTTGTTGTCAATGCTTTTGGTGTTTTGGTCATGAAGTCTTTGCCTACACCTATGTCCTGAATGGTTTTGCCTAGATTTTATTCTAGGG